>NC_085870.1:2846570-2854070 GCF_034702125.1 Engraulis encrasicolus
ACGTTCACCTCATTACAGTATCAGGTATCTTATTTATGGGGATGTTTTTGTTTCCTCCAGAAGAGTCATCATGAGATCCGTGAGATCCGCCAGTTCCACTTCACCAGCTGGCCGGACCACGGCGTGCCCTGCTACGCCACCGGGCTGCTGGGCTTCGTGCGCCAGGTCAAGTTCCTCAACCCTCCAGACGCCGGGCCTATCGTGGTCCACTGCAGGTACTGGACGGTTACGATTGCATTGCTTGTTTATTTTTTGCTTGTGGGCTTGCAGAGAGATAATAGAAAGTGAGAGTGAAAGTGTGAAAGTCAGCATGTTTGTGCTGCTTCTCAAACGTAGCATTTTGCCAGCGTTCACACACAGAGTGAGTGCACACCGTCTGCATGAATTCGCACCCATCTAAAGTCAGAAAAGCTGCTCTCCATCCTCAGATTAAAGTAACGCAGCAAATAACTGGAGACACAACGTTTAATTATTTCCAACAAATTGAACAGTTTCCATTGTAATCTATGGTGCTCTATGTTCTATGTGCTGTGTTCTATGTTCTAAGTACTGTAAAGAACGCCCACATGGGCGGTCTGCCTCAGCGTAAGAGGCATAAATACGTGTATATAATATCCATCTGGTCATCAGTAGTTATATGCCTATATGGTAGGGATGCACCGATACCACTTTTTTGAAAACCGATACAAGTACGAGTACATTAATGTGTGTACTTGCCTATACCGAGTACCGATACCGATACCTTTTACCACCAAAATACAATGAAAATAAATGCATGGCCTTGTTTTTTCCACCTGTGATTTTTTTTATTGTCCATTTCCATGCAGATTTAAATGTTAGTAAATGTATGAGGTGGCACTTTTTTCCATGCTGCTTTCAAGTCCACAGAACGTGATTTTGCATTGTTTTGTTTAATAGCAGTATCGTTCCTGGTATCGGCAAGGGCTTGACGAGTACGAGTACGAGTATAATGAGTAGTATTGGTATCGGTGCATCCCTACTATATGGTACCCTTCTATGTTCCCCTGACTCCTGATATACTGTAAGTGTGTGTGTGGGCAACTCTATGCGCCCCATGTGTGCATACGGTAGCTCTTCAGCCCATGCAGGTGCAGGTAATTGACCGTAGTCGAATCACCACACACACACACGCACACACGCACGCATGCACAGACCCACACACACACACACACACACACACACACACACACACACACACACACACACGCGCGCGCGTGCGCGTGCACGCACACGCACACACACACACACACACACACACAAAGTCATACATGCACGCAAAAAGCTCACACACCTGGGGTGTATTTTTGTCATGGGTGAATTGAAGCAATTAGATGAAGCAGAAGCCTGGCCAGTGGTGTGAGGGAGAGCGGCTGCATTCTGGTTGTCTGCACACATTCCCCTTAAAGTTGCAGCCCCACCACCACAGGCACTCTCTCTCTCTCTCTCTCTCTCTCTCTCTCTCTCTCTCTCTCTCTCTCTCTCTCTCTCTCTCTCTCTCCCTCTCCCTCTCTCCCCCTCTCTCTCTCCCTCCATCTCTCTCTCTCTTTCTCTCCCTCCCTCTCTATCTCCCTCTATCCCCCTCTCTCTATCTACACCCCTCTCTCTCCTCCACCCCTTTGTCTCTCTCTCTCCCTCTCTCTCTCCCTCTCTCTCTCTCTCTCTCTCTCTCAGACTCTCTCTCTCCCGCTCTATCTTTCCCCCTCTCTCCCTCTCTTTCCCCCCCTCTTTCTCTCCATCTCCAACCTCCCCCACACACACACCTCTCTCTCTCTCTCTCTCCATATTTTTTTTCTCTCTCCTCTCTCTCTCTCTCGTTCTCTTTCTCTCTCTCCCTCTCCTATCTCTCTCTCTCCCTCCATCTCTCCTATCTCTCTCTATCCTATTTCCTTCTCCCTCTCTCACCCCTCTCCCTCCCTCTCTCTCCATGTCTCCCCCTCTCCCTCCCTCCCTCCCTCTCTCTCCATATCTCCCCCCCTCCCTCCCTCCCTCCCTCTCTCTCCATATCCCCCCCCCTCCCTCCCCCTCTCTCTCTCTCCATATCTCCCCCCTCCCCCTCTCTACCCCCTCCCCCTCTCTGTTCCCCACATCATCACAGTGCCCTGATGGCTGCCCCCCCCCCCTCTCTGTTCCCCACATCATCTCAGTGCCCTGATGGCTGCCCCCCCCTCTCTCTGTTCCCCACATCATCACAGTGCCCTGATGGCTGCCTCCCCTCTCTCTCTTCTCCACATCATCACAGTGCCCTGATGGCTGCCCCCCCCCCTCTCTGTTCCCCACATCATCACAGTGCCCTGATGGCTGCCCCCCCCCCCTCTCTCTCTTCCCCACATCATCACAGTGCCCTGATGGCTGCCCCCCCCCCCTCTCTGTTCCCCACATCATCACAGTGCCCTGATGGCTGCCCCCCCCCCTCTCTGTTCCCCACATCATCACAGTGCCCTGATGGCTGCCCCCCCCCCCTCTCTGTTCCCCACATCATCTCAGTGCCCTGATGGCTGCCCCCCCCCCCCCTCCCCCCCCCCTCTCTCTTCCCCACATCATCTCAGTGCCCTGATGGCTCCCCCCCCCCTCTCTCTTCCCCACATCATCTCAGTGCCCCGATGGCTGCCCCCCCCCTCTCTGTTCCCCACATCATCTCAGTGCCCTGATGGCTGCCCCCCCCCCTCCCTCCCCCCCCCCTCTCTGTTCCCCACATCATCACAGTGCCCTGGTGGCTGCCCTCCCCCCTCTCTGTTCCCCACATCATCACAGTGCCCTGATGGCTGAGAGCTGTCACTTTCATCTTCAGGTGGGAAATAAGTGGGAAGGGGATTTGTCAAGATGGAGGAGCTGCTTCTACACACACACACACACACACACACACACACACACACACACACACACACACACACACACACACACACACACACACACACACACACACACACACACACACACACACACACACACACACACACACACACACACACATACACACACACACACACATGTGTACGCATGCACGCACACACACGGATGCCCGCATGCATGCACACACGCACATGCACAACAATGCACACACACACACACACACCCATACACACACACACACACACACACACACACACATACACACACACACATGCAATCACAAATGCAGCATTGCATGTAGGTGTCACATACTTAACACGTACATGGACACAAGCACACATATAGTATGTGAATAGTCGGTATGCTGGGATACTGGGAACACTGGCAGCCATGCAACCCTTTCAACATGTACATGTATTGGATTTTTGGACATGAGAAATGCTGTTCATGCCATTTCTGTAACACACATGGGCAATACTACCATGTACACACACACACACAAGTGAACATCAAACACACAGCACTGCACATTTCAGTTAGGGGTCTTACACACCAGGGCGGTAGGTAAAGCGTCGCGGAACGGCCACGTTTTTTACCGGCGTCGATGAAAATACATTAAAACATATCTGTCCTTACACACCAACTGGCGGTGTCTCACTCAAATGAATGGCAAAGTAGCACGCTAGCTTTGGCTGTGAGGGCGTTTTGAACAGGACTGGCCGCGCACGCCGACGCTGTCAGTGTGCAAGGCAGAGAAAAACACACCGGCCGAAACTAAGCAGAAAGACCGCGTTCGTCCCACGACCGTTCCGTTGCGCTTTGGTATGTTTTGCCCCTAAAATGACCAAGCAGGTGTATGCACAAACAAATTCTCACACATACTTACACACTCACACTTTTATCACACTTACACACACATACTCACACTCACACATTTTTTTACACACACACATACACACACACACACACACACACACACACACACACACACACACACATGCCCACGCGTGTACCTGGGGTGTGTAGGAGAGAAGTGCAGACGCGATGAGAGGTGACAGGGGAAGGCTGTTAAATGGCAGAATGCAATTTGGGTGCCGACCGCCTCGCCTCGGCCCTGCAAACAAAGCAGATGTGACAGAGACATTTTCAGAGTGGATTACCAGAAATGCCACGTGGGCTCTTTCTTTCTTTCTTTCTCCACACACACACACACACACACACACACGCATACACACACACACACACACACACACACACACACACACACACACACACACACACACACACACACACACACACACACACACACACACACACACACACACACACACACGTGTGCTCTTTCTTTCTACATGCGCGTCCCTTCGCCTTCCCCCAACGCTCACACACATGGACAACACCTACACACACATGTTCTCTCTCTCTTTCTCTCCTTCTCTCCTTCTCTCTCTCTCTCTCTCTCTCTCTCTCTCTCTCTCTCTCTCTCTCTCTCTCTCTCTCTCTCTCTCTCTATCTCTCTCTCTCTGTCATTCTCTCCCTTACTCTCTCTCTCTCACACACACACACACACACACATACACGCACACACACACACACACACACACACACACACACACACACACACACACACACACACACACACACACACACACACACACACACAATGCCTGCACACACACACACGCACACACACACACACGCACACACACACACACACACACACACACACACACACACACACACACCCTTTTTAAAGTCCTTTCTTCCATTTTTCACTGTCGGGCAGGTGAATGACAGATGTGGGGGTGAGAGAGAGAGAGAGAGAGAGAGAGAGAGAGAGAGAGAGAGGGAGAGAGAGAAAGCAATGCAGCAGTAGAAAGGTAGAAATAGAGAGAGAGAGAGTGAGATGCAGAAGTAGAGGTAGAGAAAGGCAAAGTGACAGAGTGCCCATGCTGAAGGATTTTCCTGCCACATCAACCGCTGGACCCGTCACCTTCACCTTCAGCGTAAATTAGGTTTAGGACATTGACATTTTCAAGGGGGCACCACTGGCTGCCAAAACTTCAGCTAGCAGGGAATGCCTTCCCCCCTGCCTGGCCTTTAGTGTACTGTAAGTGTGAGTTGTAGTTAGCAGACTAGCGTGGTGTCAAGCGTGTGACTAAGTTAGACGCGCATAGAATCTTCGTTTGGAATGCGGACAGTATCTAAGAAAACCATGCACATTGTCTACATCAGGGATGTCAAACTCAGGCCCGGGGGCCAAATTTGGCCCGCGGAGCCATTTTATTTGGCCCGCGAGATCATTTCAAATGTGTATTACAGTTGGGCTTCATGCACCACAACTGTGTAGTTTATTAAGAGTTCAACATGAAAATGCGTATATCACAGGAATATGAGTGGGCCCAGGCCATTGCAGCTCACACTCAAATACAACAGAATATGTGCAGGCACATTTGAACTATTTTGTTGAATTTAAACATGAGCAATTTTAGTTCATTTTTGTAAAAAAAAATACATATATATATTGAGTTTGGCCCGCGACTTCGCTCCAGCTTTTGATTTTGGCCCTCGGTCGATTTGAGTTTGACACCCCTGGTCTACATTGTCTTCGTCGGCATACCAAACGAAGATTCTAGACACGTCCTAGTTAGTTATCTGGTTATCTTGCTCACGCGTCCTAGTTAGTTATCTGGTTATCTTGCTCACACGTCCTAGTTAGTTATCTGGTTATCTTGCTCACGCGTCCTAGTTAGTTATCTGGTTATCTTGCTCACACGTCCTAGTTAGTTATCTGGTTATCTTGCTCACACGTCCTAGTTAGTTATCTGGTTATCTTGCTCACGCGTCCTAGTTAGTTATCTGGTTATCTTGCTCACACGTCCTAGTTAGTTATCTGGTTATCTTGCTCACAAGATTCTGGTGCAGTTGACATGGTTCCTACAATTTCACAGACAGTAAGAGTTTTTAAAAAGTACCCTACCGCAGAGGTGTCAAAAGTACACACATTTGGTACTTAAGTAGAAGTATAGATACTGCAGTTTAAAAACACTCTGGTAAAAGTTGAAGTATAGACTTGACCTTTTTACTCAAGTAAAAGTAAAAAAGTATGTGCTCAAAAACCTACTTAAAGTATAAAAGTACAACGTATTTTTTAAAAAAGCTATATGAATTAAATGCTTAATTTAAAAACTGATTAGTTCAACATGTGGCTTGGGTGGCCCACCTGCTAATAACCCCACCCCATGCACTAAAAATAATTTGACTTTCATACATACCACCTTACATGGTACTGTATTTGTGATTTGTGATTTGGGCTTCCAACGCTGTGTGTGCACGCGCTGCGCGGGACGGTCACATGGTGCACGTAGGCTACATGCCGTGAAATAAAAAAACATTAAACTAAAAGCAAGACTAACTAGTAACGAATGTTTTGAAAATGTAAGGAATAGAAGATACTTGTGCGAAAATGTAATGAGTAGAAGTAAGAAGTAGGCAGAAAAATAAGTAATGGAGTAAAGTACAGATACCCAAAAAGTGTACTTAAGTACAGTAACGAAGTATTTGTACTTCGTTACTTGACACCTCTGCCCTACCGTAACGGCGGATAAGCATGATAACGACCGTAAATATACCTTTAATAGACACAGGCATGCATAGACACAGGCCTGCATAGACACAGGTAGATATACCTTTGGTAGACACAGGTGTGCATAGACACAGGTAGGCCTATATATACCTTTGATAGACACAGGTCTGCATAGACACAGGTAGATATACCTTTGATGGACACAGGTGTGCATAGACACAGGTAGATATTTTTGAGGGAAGGTGCTTCCGTCTGCCTTTCTAGTCTATCGAGGCATTGTTGTCACATGCTTTTGATTGTCAAGCATTTGCAGATGATCACATCAACATGGACCACAGTACATTGTGACAAAAACAGAACTTTCAACGAGGGCATTTTTTTGTCCAGTAGGGCAAAGGGGCCGGTGCTTAAGCACCACCTCGTCCCTATCTCTGCACGCATATGTCCACAGGCCCACCTCTGAAAAATCATTTTGTGTATGAGGCTGGCCAAGATATGCTCAAAAGCCCAAATAGCCAGGCTACGCCTCATCATCATCACCATAGGTAGAAGTGGTGCTGCCTGCCTGCCTGCCTGCCTGCCTGGATATGTGCGGTTGGTGCTGCGTGCCTGCCTACCTACCTGCCTGGATAAGTGCGGTTGGTGGTGGTGCTGCGTGCCTGCCTACCTACCTGCCTGCCTGGATATGTGTGGTTGGTGGTGCTGCGTGCCTGCCTGCCTACCTATCTGCCTGCCTGGATATGTGTGGTTGGTGGTGCTGCCTGCCTGCCTACCTGCCTGCCTGGATATGTGTGGTTGGTGCTGCGTGCGTGCCTGCCTACCTATCTGCCTGCCTGAATAAGTGCGGTTGGTGGTGCTGCGTGCCTGCCTGCCTGCCTGCCTGCCTGGATATGTGTGGTTGGTGGTGCTGCCTGCCTGCCTACCTATCTGCCTGCCTGGATATGTGTGGTTGGTGGTGCTGCCTGCCTGCCTACCTATCTGCCTGCCTGGATATGTGTGGTTGGTGGTGCTGCGTGCCTGCCTGCCTACCTATCTGCCTGCCT
>NC_085870.1:2859070-2861570 GCF_034702125.1 Engraulis encrasicolus
TACATGTATGACTGGGTGTGTGCATGAACGTGGTTCTGTGCATGAATGTGTGTGTATGCGTGCGTGTGTGTGTGCATGCGTGTGTGCGTGTGTGCTCGCACGGGTGTGTGCTTGTGTGAGTGAGTGTGCTGCTTGTCACCAAACGTTATGTGACACCACTCTAGTCTCCCCCATCCTCCTCCTCCTCCTCTTCCTCCGTGCCCAGACGAAGTGGCACCGTGCCCTTGTATGTCTTAGACGCTGAATGCTGAGCACACCTGAAGCCAGAGCCAGAGAGCTTCAATGTACTATATTTGTACACCGTTAGACAGTTTTATCACCAGTGATACTGTATCACCACCAATGATATTGCTATGCAGATACCCTATGAGAATATTCGTCACAAACACAGGTATGAAATTACATACACAGTATCTTCTTAAGTGATATGTGATTTGTTCACAATGACCTGTCTGGTTTCCCGTTTCCTTAAAAGAGATATGTGTTAGTTGAGGAGTATAAGTGGCTATCCGGTATGCATTGCAAACACAGAGAACACTTGGTACCCTCTTAGTGCAGATGGGGTCGCCAGCGGGCCTATTCACCATTTGCTGAAAATACTCAACTACATCATAACAACATTGCTATGACATTGCCGAGAGCTTTAAGTAACAGATTAAGACACAGCCATTATAATTTTGGTGACAGTAAGGTTGTAACATAGGCTCTGCATTAAGAGGTTAAGAGTTAACTGCTGTCGAATCTTATCCTATAACATATTATTGTTTGGGAGAGCGCCTGGCACTTTACATGTATTGCAATTTGACCCATTTGATTTGTTTGCTAATATGGTACAAGTACAAGTCCTTATTTTCTCTATCTACCTGAGAAAGGCGACGTCATTGGTCGATTGAGGAGGGCAGCCGTGGCCTAGTGGTCAGGGAGGTGGTCTTAAAATCAGAGGGTTGTAGGTTCAAATACCGACCTGACTCCTCCCTACATCTCCATCCATGGCTGAAGTGCCCTTGAGCAAGGCAGCTAAGCTAACCCCACATTGCTCCAGCAACAGTAACCGATACAGGCAGTCGGCTCCTATGCAAAATACCAACAGTCAGTCTCACAGCTTAGTTTGGTGGGGGGGACTGTGGATTCTACAAGGTCGTTCGGACATCGATATGGTTCTGCCACTTCATAGTCGTTTCCCTGGATCCACAACGCAGGCAGTGGACTTTGAATAAAAGTGCTCCCGACAATAACAAGTCTAAAAACAGCTGAATTTACCCTCCAGTGCGCTGGCTTCTCATTCACTGCCATTCATTTTGAGGCTGAGAGTCCGCCTGCTCATTTACATACCATTTACATACCAACCGACTGCCTCTATGGGGCACCTTCGTCACGCCCTCTACTTCCTGGTTCATGGGGCAGGGGGAGTCAAAAAATAATTACTGGGCTTAAAAATGAGTGTTTTTTTGGCACCAATCCAAACCTTGGACCTCCACCTATGCACCACAAATCCAAAAATCACACATTTTCAAGCCCAGTAATCATTTTTTTACTCTGACCATG
The DNA here is from genome assembly GCF_034702125.1 of Engraulis encrasicolus. Taxonomy (NCBI): domain Eukaryota; kingdom Metazoa; phylum Chordata; class Actinopteri; order Clupeiformes; family Engraulidae; genus Engraulis; species Engraulis encrasicolus. The sequence goes on from NC_085870.1 coordinate 2,860,616, forward strand.
AACCAGGAAGTAGAGGGCGTGACTTAGGTGCCCCATTCCCTACAAATACTTTACCTGTAATATACAATATGACGTAATGAAATGTAACATGTTATGGAACTCCCCATCGGACTGGCTGTAGATATGAAGACGTACCATTACATTATAATGAGTAGATTATCCAAAGCAACACACAAAATAAGACATCTTGCCGTATTCAGCAATGCAGTAGTAGCAGCAGCAGCAGCATTATGTGAGCAATGTGTGAGGATCATCCAGAGGAGAGACAGGGGCATAACAAGGTTAGTGCAGAAGGCTTTTGTATGTATGAGTGATAGGGCCGATGTGCATTAGAATGCAGCCTACTGACTAGCTGAATATTCATAACCTCATCCCTCTAGTGGCCAGACAGAGAATGACTCCAGTGTCTCGTCTCGATGCGAACGCACAGTGCTGGCTGCTTCCTTCGTCTCTGGTCTTAAATAAGCGTTTGGACGTGTTGAATATTAACCGGCAGTGGCAAGCCTTTGTTCCCCAACATGGAATGATAATTGGGTGCTAGCACTTTGCCACACACACACATATGCACACACACATATATGCGCGCACACACACGCACGCACGCACGCACGCACACACACATACACACACACACACACACACACACACACACACACACACACACACACACACACACACACACACACACAAACACACAGACACACACACAGCCCAAGCATCCCGTTGGCCAATCTATAGCCCTAGCACAACAACAAAACACGAAGTAAAATAATTTGAAAATGTTAACCAACTACGCCATGACAGACAGACAGACAGACAGACACGCACAGCACAGGGGCAATTTAGTCAGTCTAAAGCACCATTCAGAGATAATCCACCAACCAGAGAGAGAGAGAGAGGGAAAAAAAGGAAAAGAAAAAAAAGACAACAAAAAGCAATTAGTCCCTTAAAAGGC
>NC_085870.1:2864070-2869070 GCF_034702125.1 Engraulis encrasicolus
CGTCGAGAGCCGTGACACTGGAGGTTAAACCTCTCCTTCGCCCCGCTGCATTAAATTTGCCTGTTAACGCTGCCAGCCACATCAAGCTATCCGGCGGTGGCGGTGGCGGTGGCGGTGGCAGTGGCGTTTCTTCCGAGGGTCTTGATGAAGTGTCACTAATTGACGGCTATTGACGATGTCCCTCCTTGAGAGTTTCCCTCAAGATCCCCACTTACGATCCCGCTGTAAATGTCACACACTTTTGTCACGCGTTTCTTTTTCTCCGAGTCATTATGGGTTCACTCCTTATTCAATTCCCGTCGGGACGGGAGGCTTGTGGAGGAGGGAAAGTATGTGCCACTGTCAAGATGTTGACCGCTCTCGTTTACGATCGTCTACTACTGTCTGAGGCCAGTTTTGAGAGCCTCCGTGCAAAAAAAGAAAGAAAGAAAGAAATGAAACTTCAGAAAGTGATTTTGATGGCTAGCTAAGTCTTATGAAGAGAATAAGACATGGGCCACATTTACTGTATGATATGTGCCATGTCTAACTAGTGTACATACATTGTCCACTTTTTTTTGTCATATGAGTAAGCATACTCATTCCATCTACACGTACAATATTTATAGAGTATGTTGCAATAAAAGTATGATTATGGAATTTTTGGTAACACTTTATTTTAGGGATACATCTGTTAGCTCTAATACATACAATGTATGTGCCTGTATAAGTAACTTGTAAGGCATGTACAAAGCAAAATCAAACATTTGTTAGGCATGTATTTGCAAATGTCTTGTTCATGCACAATAAGGAATTTACTATCAATTTAACCTTAGTAAGGACCTAGTAGGCCTTAGCATTTGCTTAGTACATGCCTTACAAGTTACTTATGCAGGCATTAGCATTGTATGTATTAGTGTTTATAGATGTATCCCTAAAATAAAGTGTTACCGAATTTATATGTACCTCACCTCACTCAAACTGTATGTGAGGACAGTGGGAAATGGGCCACCTCAATAGTTTTTGCGACTTGAATAGTAGTAGTTGATACACTGCGCTCTCCCGTATTGGTGTGTCTCCAGTTGAATAAAACGTAGAATGAAGAGATGGATCGCACTTGGATCTTTTCTTTTCATTGTTATACTTTTTTTAAACATTTTTTACATAGCAGCAGAAAAACAGACAAACGTTTCGGCTGCAGTGTCTCCACTGACGACAGCAACTGCTGAGACGCTTGTCAAGTCAAGTCAAGTCAAGTCAAGTCAAGTCAAGTCAAGTCAAGTCAAGTCAAGTCAAGTCAAGTCAAGTCAAGTCAAGTTTATTGTCAATTTCTTTACATGCACTGGTCATACAAAGAATTTGAAATTGCGTTTCTTGCTCTCCCATGCAGACATAGACTAATCTAGGTAAGGACATAGACAGTATAGACATACTTTTCTGCTACTACAGTATGTAAAAAAAAATATTACAAAGAAAAGAAGAACCAAGTGTGAGCCATCTCTTCACTCTTCAACTTGAATAGCACACACATTATGCCAACAGGACTGTATGAGCGAGCGGACACACACACACACATCACACACACATACACAGTACTGTAACGCACACACACACACACACACACATTATGCCAACAGGACTGTATGAGCGAGCGGACACACTCCATCCACAATGTTGATCTGTTGCAGCCTACAATGTAAGCTTTGGAGGAATGTGTATCCCTCACTCATATATGAGGGCAATATAGGAAATATAGACCCCTTATACACACTTGAGTGTATGAGGCGCTGTTTAGACATAGCCGTTTATTTTGATAAAATAGCTTTTTTTTCAAATATTTTCCAAAATATCTTCGTTCACATATGCTGCTGAGAGCTTTCATAAATACACTAATCCTCTGTGTGGCGAGGAGAAGGTCATTCAAGTCTCTGTTTTTCTCTGTTTATTTACATACAAACATCAAGTTTTCAGAAAGCGCCACTTTTAGAAAGATTCCGTTTCTGAGGAAAAACCTCAGTTTGTGTGTAAACGAAAGGCACAAACAAAGGGAAAGGTCATCGTCTTATAGTCTTAAAGACCCGGGTATATGTTAACGGCGTGGGAGAGAGCATACATGCCATCTCAGCTTTGTATGTACAGTAGATGCAATGTGTATGCCGTACTCATCTACTCTCACGGTAGGGACACATACACGCGAATTTGCGAACTTTGCCATTCATGCCTATGAGAGAGGCGAAGGCAAGCGATGGCGAGGCGAAGGCAAGCGATGGCAAGCGACAGCAAGCGAACAGGAGCGAAGCGAAGCGAAATTATTAAAGAAAGTTTAATGTTATGCAAATGAGGAGCGAATTCGCCTGCCACGGCCCAATCAAATCAACAACATAACTGTTCCATTCCATTTGATTCGCCGCGACGACCTGATGACGGTTGAATTTCGCCTCTCTTCGCTTCGCCTTGCTTCGCCTCCTATGTGTCCCTACTCTCACTCTGTATTTATGAGGATAATAAGACATGTTGTGTGGAGTCTTCACTCCCAACTTTCAATCAGCCTTTGTCCTGCACCTTGTCCTGGGCAGTGTTGCCAGATCGGCCGGTTTCCCCGCCCAATTGGGCTACGGTATTTAGGATCGCCGTCTGCGGGTAAAAATGGCACTTTTTGGCAAATTTCTGGCCATTATGAAATCAATAGAATTGGGCTGTATTTGGTTTCCTGGTGAACCAGAAGCTATGTGTTGACGCCCAGGGGGCTGGGCTACACAAACCTTCTGGTGCACCTGTGATTCGCTCTCCTCCTCCGTTTACGAAATAAACGGGGCAGCTCGACGAATCAGGATCGTAGGGAGGGATTTCAGTGGGTATGACGTTTATTGAACGCAACACCCTCCCCCAGGGTAGTTCGGCTGTGCCCGCCCCCTCCCTGAATCACAACAGTAATGGCGGCGTGCGAGGAGTTATCATGCGTCGGGATGGAAGCAGCAATTTCAGCGGTGTTATCCAAAATACCTCAAGTTGATTTTCTAAAGGACGTTGTTCTGTTTTGGTTCCCGACCTGGCAGCGCTTACGTGACGACACGTCCTACGTCACAAAGCTTCAACGTGAGTGGTCGAAGTGTCATGTCATTCATATGAGGCTGCTCCAACCGCGTGCAATCATCTTTTGACTAAACCCCGCCTGCGGAGACGTGTGAAAGGGCAGTGTGCCAGTAGCCTGTTACTTACAGGCTACTGATTCACCAGGAAATGTATTTGGTGCTTCCAGGCGGGTTTTGAGGATTTTTTGGGCTGGAAATCATCAGCCTCATCTGGCAACCCTGGTCCTGGGATGTGCACAATTCTCACCCTGAACTGAAAATAAGTAATAGGACACTTTTTAATAGTATGCACCATACAATGTGAGACTTGCATTTACCCATACTGTATATGAATCAATGTGTGTTTTATATATATGTATCTTTTTAATTATGGCGGGTGGTTGGTAGCCCTGTCTTACTATACCTTTGTACTGAAATGTGAATTGACTGGAGCCATACAGATGGCAAGGCCAGGCACGGTAGTTGGTGCCTGGTGCCAATATGTCTTATGTCTGTCTTGTGAGAAGAAAATAAAGCAACGTCGGAACGTCGTGCCATTAAATCTTTGGGAGCATTTAACAGTGTTGCGGACCTTTATTTTCTTTTCAGTTACCTTATGTTTGGTCCAGCACCTGTGCCACTGATGTGCGCGCATTCTTTGACTTTATGTTTGTCTTATGTCTGTCTTATGTCTGTCTTATGTCTATCTGCCGTGTGCCGTGTATCTCCTAGGAGCAGTATGTGTTTGTCCACGACGCCATCTTGGAGGCGTGTCTGTGCGGAAACACGGCCATCCCAGTGTGTGAATTCAGAGCCATATACTACAACATCAGCAGAATAGACCCACAGACCAACTCCAGCCAAATCAAAGACGAGTTTCAGGTAAGGAACAACAGCGGAGGACTGGGGCGATATATAAGGGCTTCCGCACATAGGCTCCGACAAAGTGCTGAGCACTGCTCCGCAAAAGTTCGATTCCATTGTTTTCAATAGAACCCTGCACACTGGCACCGATGTCGGATAGCGATTAGAGACGAGTTCTATTTTGTCAGCGCCGCCCATTGACTCTCAATGCTATGTTCGTGTGAAATTGGGTTTGGGGGTCTGAATTACGTCAGAAGCGAAAGTGCGCCGCAGTGCTGTCAGAGCCAATGTGCGGCCGGCCTAACTCGGAATCTCTCTTGGCTGTAAGACCTGCCTGAAAGGTGCACTGTTTATTATTTTTAGTAGTTTATTTCCAGAGTTCATACTGTACATTCAACAATGTTCCCTTTTCTACAAATACTTGCCACCACCATCAAATTCTTCAAAGTAATCAGTAAGACTGGGAAAATTACACTTTTCATATATGAAAAAATGGGATTTTCTCCATGGTCGGCCATTTTGAATGTGCGGAAGTAGATATTTTTAGCAGCAAAACTTACTGTGCTTTAGACCTATTGGTAAATAATTAGTTTATTATTTAGTAAATATTGATGAAAAGATCGACTTTGGCAATAGGTAGCACAGTCTCATTGAGCAGCATAGTTGCAATACCTTCTCTGGCCACCATCCTACACAGAGCATCTTTAACATCAGGCCGTTTGCCCGTGTAAGTGGGGAAGTGTGTGTGTGCGCGCCCACACACACACACACACACACACACACACACACACACACACACACACACACACACACACACACACACACACACACACACACACACACACACACACACACACACACACATCACTAGAACATCCTCAGATCTGTCACCTGCTCAGCATTTGTACGATCCATCTCTCAATCAGTCTACAATATCCCCCACCCCCTCTCTCTCTCTCTCTCTCTCTCTCTCTCTCTCTCTCTCTCTCTCTCTCTCTCTCTCTCTCTCTCTCTCTCTCTCTCTCTCTCTCTCTCTCTCACCTCTCTGTACCTTTGTACTTTTTGTTCTGTCTCCACCACCGTGCT
>NC_085870.1:2874070-2879070 GCF_034702125.1 Engraulis encrasicolus
TCTTGGTGTGTCCTGCAGAGCCATAAGCAGCCGGCGGCCTTCATCGTGACGCAGCACCCGCTGCCCAACACCGTGGCCGACTTCTGGAGGCTGGTGTTCGACTACAACTGCTCCTCCATCGTCATGCTCAACGAGATGGACGCCGCACAGGTACTGTAATAAGGGCTTCGGGGCAGGCCAGGGGAGGGGTGTGTGTGTGTGTGTGTGTGTGTGTGTGTGTGTGTGTGTGTGTGTGTGTGTGTGTGTGTGTGTGTGTGTTGTGTGTGTGTGTGTGTGTGTGTGTGTGTGTGAGGGAGGGAGGGAGGGAGGGAGGGAGGCAGGTGTGACAACGAGATGGACGCCGCACAGGTACTGCATAATAGGCTTCAGGGCAGGCCAGGGGTGTGTGTGTGTGTGTGTGTGGGTGTGGGTGTGGGTGTGTGTGTGTGTGGAAGGGAGGCAGGTGTGACAACGAGATGGACGCCGCGCAGGTACTGTAGCCTATCACGGGCCTCAGGACTGGGCAAGATTCGCGTCATGGCTGCATCACCACCTAGGTGTGCATTATTTTTCCTGTTATATGCAGTGGTCGAGTTGTAAAATCAAAGCAGGGGGGATCGTTGGAGATGGATTCTAACTATTGGGGGTTCGGGGGTTTCTCCCCCAGAGAAAATTTTGAAAATGTAGTCGTTAAAAGTGCAATTTTAACACAATATGTGAAGAAAGGAGGCCTGTTTTAGAGGGAATGATTTTTGACCATTTTCTTTGAGGGGGGAATGGCATCCCCCCTCATCCCCCTACAACCCCCCTACATCCCCCTGGTTATACGCACACCGTGTCCTCAATTATCCCTTACGTACCTTAGGGTTGTGGGGTAGGGGTTACGTATGTAAATACATAATACTACATGTTGATACATGTAGATACACTAAAGAAGAAGCATTAAAACAAAGTATTTCAGAGTAATTGGTTGTGGAGGACGTTTCACTGTTCTGTTCTCTGCTTCTCTGAAAGAGATAACCGTAACAGTTCCCCACCGCATTATTGCACAGTCAAGAGGTGAGGCTGTGATTGGTTCATATTCAAGAGGTGAGGCTGTGATTGGTTCATATTCATAAATTACCTCTAGAGTTATCGCAGGAGGTTGAGTGCTTCATCCTGGAAATCAATTTGTAGCGACTTGAGAAGCTACACTTATAATGAAAGAAGGCGCAAGATAACGCGGAAGGCTATTATTTGAAAGTAGTATAATTCAATGTGAACTTTTAAAGCTACCCACCCGCAGATAACAAAGGAGTCATAAATCAGGATTATGCATGTATGCCATAATGTAGCACCACCAGAGCTAAACTGCACTCCAAAATGCATGGTTTGTACTTTTGCAATAAAACATTGCAATCCTGAACTTTTATGCACAGATGCACTACAAAGGCTAAAGTTATCTCTTTTGCAGTTTGTCGCGTTTGCATTTTTTATTTTTAATTCAGGAGTCTCATTCATTAATCAGAGGTTCATATCTCTTGCAGTTTAATGCACACGTTTCACTGCTCTGCTCTGCACACCAGGCACAGCATTGGCATTCTATCAGCGAGTCTGGAATATATATACAGTATATACATTAGCGCAGAGCAGGATTGGCCATCTGGCATAGCGGGCATATCCCGGTGGGCCCCACACCCTCATGGGCCCCTATTTTCCAAAATGTAAATTTGTATTAAAAAAATAAAACAAAAAATAAAAATAAAAAATTCTGAAAATAGGGGCCCACAAGGCCTATTGCATTGCCCACTGGTGAGTCAGTTCTGCGCTGCTAATGATGAGGGGCCTCTTTCATTCAAAGGTGCCCGGGCCCTATTTGTCTCCCAGTCCAGGCCTGCATTAGCCCATATACGACACGCTGTATAGTGACAGTGTTAGCGGGAGTCATCATGTGATTAACAGATTCACATTACAAGAAAGTTTTGTTGAAGCCGTTACAGTAGCTACACCTTATGAGACAAATTGAAAATTAAAGTGCTCTATACTGTATGTCATACTTATGAATTTGCAGCTATGAATAATACAATAAGTAGCCTCTTTGCTCAGAGGGGTCCGCCGGCATGCCGGTTCACTCTTTGCTGAAAAGACTCAACTGCATCATCATGTAAAATGTATCTATGACGAAAATCAATATGTGATCAACATTGATCAATTCAGTCTGTCTCTTCTTACCTCTCCCTCCCTCCATCTCTCTCTCCCTCCCTCCCTCCTTCCCTCTCTCTCCTTCCCTCTCCCTCCCTCTCTCCTTCACTCCCTCCCTCCTTCTCTCTCCCCTTCCCTCTCTCTCTCCTTCCCTCTTTCTCCTTCCCTCTCTCTCTCCTTCCCTCTCTCTCCCTCCCTCTCTCTCTCCTTCCCTCTCTCTCCCTCCCTCTCTCCTTCCCTCTCTCTCTCCCTCCCTCCCTTCCTCTCTCTCTCCTTCTCTCCCTCTCTCTCTCCTTTTCTCCCTCCTTCTCTCTCTCCTTCTCTCCCTCCCTCTCTCCTTCACTCCCTCCCTCCTTCTCTCTCCCCTTCCCTCTCTCTCTCCTTCCCTCTTTCTCCTTCCCTCTCTCTCTCCTTCTCTCCCTCCCTCCCTCCCTACTTCTCTCTCTCCTTCCCTCTTTCTCCTTCCCTCTCTCTCTCCTTCCCTCTCTCTCCCTCCCTCTCCCCCTCCCTCTCTCCTCTCCCCCCCCCTCTCCCTCCCCCCCCTCTCCTCCCTCTCTCCTCTCCTCCCTCCTCTTCTCCCTCTTCAGCTCTGCATGCAGTACTGGCCAGAGAAGAGCTCCTGTTGCTATGGCCCCATCCAGGTGGAGTTCATCTCGGCCGACATCGACGAGGACATCATCAACCGCATCTTCAGGATCTGCAACATGGCGCGGGTACTTCGACATACATTATTAGCAACACAGGCACACACACACCCCCGCTCAGTCTCTGTCTCTGTCTCTCTCTCTGTCTCTCTATGTCTCTCTGTGTCTCTCTGTCTCGCTCTCTGTGTCTCTGTCTCTGTCTCTCTTTCTCTCGTCTCTCTCTCTCTCTCTCTCTCTCTCTCTGTCTGTCTGTCTGACTCTCTGTCTCTATCTGTCTGTCTCTATCTCTGTCTCTCTCTCTCTCTCTCTGTCTGTCCCTGTGTCTGTCTCTGTCTCTGTCTCTCTCTCTGTCTCTCTCTCGCTCTCTGTGTCTCTGTCTCTGTCTCTGTCTCTCTTTCTCTCGTCTCTCTCGCTCTCTGTGTCTCTGTCTCTGTCTCTGTCTCTCTTTCTCTCGTCTCTCTCTCTCTCTCTCCATCTACATCTCTCTCTCCCCTCTCCCCTCTCTCTCCCTCTCTCTCTCTCTCTCGTTCTCCTTCTTCACGGCCGGGTGGAATTGAATATTGCCAGTGAGCGGCGGGGCCGGGCTGGGTGTCCATTGATTGGCCTGTCACTCGCCCACTTTATCGTCCAATGGTCCATGATGGGGACACAGAGACAGGCCCCATTTCCCATTTCCAAGCAAACTGTAGTATATGAAGAGCTCTTTTCCAAAACGCTATATCCACCATTTTTGACTTTCTGCATTTTAATATTGGAATTGACTGTTTAGAAGTCCTATCCTCTATGTGTGAATTCTTGCCATTCAAATGTTTTGAGAACATACTTTTAAACCTCTTTAAAAAAAGTAAAACAATTCTTTAATAAAATTTTGCAATGCAATTCAATGGAATGCCCAATACAAAATGCCAATTTCCCAATATTCTATAAAATGGATATATTGCATTTTGGAAAAGAGCTTGTCATATTATGCAACCTCTTCTTTTTACTCTGATCCAATAAGATACCCCCCAGAAACTTCCTATCTCATTTTCTAATGGAGGGGCGGTAGAAGAAAGTGTGTGTGTGTGTGTGTGTGTGTGTGTGTGTGTGTGTGTGTGTGTGTGTGTGTGTGTGTGTGTGTGTGTGTGTGTGTGTGTGTGTGTGTGTGTGTGTGTGTGTGTGTGTGTGTGTGTGTGTGTATGTGTATCTGCTGTAGCTCTTCAAGGCATCATTAAATGGAAATTGTGTGTGTGTGTGTGTGTGTGTGTGTGTGTGTGTGTGTGTGTGTGTGTGTGTGTGTGTGTGTGTGTGTGTGTGTGTGTGTGTGTGTGTGTGTGTGTGTGTGGTGTGTGTGTGTGTGTGTGTGTGTGTGTGTGTGTGTGTGTGTGTGTGTGTGTGTGTGTGTGTGTGTGTGTGTGTGTGTGTGTGTGTGTGTGTGTGTATGTAGAGGGGAGATACTACGCTTCAGTGGAGTTTCCCCATTCGGCACAGTTGGTGCGTGGTTAAGCAGAAAGGATGTAATGCAAGGTGACAGGTTCCTCATCGTGTGAGGCTGACGCCGCGGTGGACGGGCGGGCACGCTGCATCAGGCTCCATTGAGTGAGCGGCTTTGCAGCAAATTGTTGATTTGTGTTTTATTTACAGGGTGGCGCCTGGCTGGCTGGCTGGCTCTGTTTCTCTCCCCTCCTCCTCCTCACCTCCTCCTCCTCCTCCTCCTCCTCCTCCTCCCCCTCCTCACCTCCTCCTCCTCCTCCTCCTCCTCCTCACCTCCTGTTCCTCCTCCTCCTCCTCCCCTCCTCCTCCTCTCGTCTTGTGTCATCATTTCTTCCTCTCCTCCTCCTCCTCCTCCTGTCCCTTCATCTTCCTGTCTTCTCCACCCCTCTTCTTTCTCATCTCCTCTCCTCTCCTCTTCTCTCCTCTCCTCTCCTCTCTTCTCCTCTCTCCTGCTCTCCTCTCCTCTCTTCTCCTCTCTCCTCTCCTCTCTTCTCCTCTCTCCTGCTCTCCTCTCCTCTCTTCTCCTCTCTCCTCTCCTCTCTTCTCCTCTCTCCTGCTCTCCTCTCCTCTCCTCTCCTCTCCTCCATCTTCCTGTCTTCTCCACCCCTCTTCTTTCTCATCCTCCCCTTTTTTCTGTTGAATTTTTCTTTTCATCACTCCATTCTTCTCCTTTCCTCTCCTCTCCTCTGCTTTCCTCTTCTCTTCTCTCCTCCTCTCCACCCT
>NC_085870.1:2884070-2899070 GCF_034702125.1 Engraulis encrasicolus
TTGGTCTTTTGGATCTATCTATCTATCTATCTATCTATCTATCTATCTATCTATCTATCTATCTATCTATCTATCTATCTATCTATCTATCTATCTATCTATCTATCTATCTATCTATCTATCTATCTATCTATCTATCTGTAATCCAACCACTGATGTTCTTCTGATCTTCACAAATGAGTTGGTTGTTTTGATGTGGATTTGCTCGGAGCAAAAGCCATGAATCCAAGTTGAACCAGACCACCAGACCAAGAGCCCACTTGCTCCCGTTGCCCCGTTGCCCCACCCCCATGCAGGTGCAGGGAAGGGGAAGAACAGACCAGAGTAAATGAAGCTGAAAATTAGAGGAACCAAACTGGAAAGTCTATTCCAGGCGCTGGTCTGGTCTGGCACTTACCTCAAATGATTAGTGTTACTGCGTGTGTGGTTTGATTACTTTGTGTGTGTGTGTGTGTGTGTGTGTGTGTGTGTGTGTGTGTGTGTGTGTGTGTGTGTGTGTGTGTGTGTGTGTGTGTGTGTGTGTGTGTGTGTGTGTGTGTTTGTGTGTGTTTGTGTGTGTTTGTGCTCGTGTGTGTGTTCGTGTGTGTGTGTGTGGGTTTGCGAGCGCATGGGTGTGTGTGTGTGTGTGTGTGTGTGTGTGTGTGTTTTTTTGTGTGTGTGTGTGTGTGTGTGTTTTGTGTGTGTGTGTGTGTGTGTGTGTGTGTGTGTGTGTGTGTGTGTGTGTGTGTGTGTGTGTGTGTGTGTGTGTGTGTGTGTGTGTGTGTGTGCGTCTGTGCGTGTGTGTGTGCATGTGCATGTGCATGTGTGTGTTTTGGTTGCACCAGACTTGGAGAGTAGTTTTCCTCCTCCGCAATTTCTAATTTCATACTAGAGGAAAGAAAAATACAATTCAGAATTGTTTTGTTGTGGCTCAGTGATGCAGGTCCAATCAGGGCTTGCATTGATTTCTGGCCCCCTTTTGCTAGTGTTTGCTCAAGGCCTCCTCTGGAAGAGTGCCAGCAACAGACCAGAGCAGTCTGTTTGTTTACATCAGTGATTCTCAAACTTTTTCAGACCGAGGACCATTTTGTCCCCCAAAAAATGTTCAGGGACCACCTGACAACTGCATTGACAGTTGACGGGTGCTATTTCGACACTAATTTTGATGCAGATCACTTACTTTTTATACAAAAATTACAAGCCTGTCTTATTGTGGTGAAAATATGACTTCAGACATGTTTGGGTTTGTAATAATGTTACAACTTCTGCTAGCTTGTCTTGGAAAAGTAGAAATCCCTTTGCAGACCACCTGAGCTCTGTCGCGGACCACCAGTGGTCCCCGGACCACACTTTGAGGATCACTGGTTTACATGGCACTTGAGGCCCCATCTGTGGTAGCCAGCCAGGCCCACGCCCTCCAACTGATGCAACATGTTCTGGCCCCTTTTTGCTAGTGTTTATTAATAATAATAATAATACATCAAATTTGTATAGCGCATTATAGAGACATTCAAAGACATACAGAGACTAAAACAACACAACACAACGGCAATGGAAAGTTCTTTTTTTGTCCATAAATCATGACGGTATGGAGCGTTCACATTAGTGGAGAAATATGGAAGCCCACGGCGGGGGCGGCGATGAAAAGGCCATGGCGGGATGCTCAAAGCCTCCTCTGGAAGAGTGCTAGCAACAGACCAGAGCAGTCTGTTTGTTTACATGGCACTTGAGGCCCTATCTGTGGTAGCCAGCCAGGCCCACGCCCTCCAACTGATGCAACATGTTCTGCGTTGCTTCCAGTCAGGCCAAGAGTAATGAAAATATTGTTTCCAATCTCCCGAAAAATCGGGAACTCCACCCACTTTGTCTGACCAGGGAGGCGGGTCAACCATGCCGTTTGGGAAACGTTACTGTAATTGTTATGCTCTTGGTCAGACCAAGTCTAGAAGAGATTTGAAAGTCGATGATTATCCGGCTACATCTGTGGCCCTTCTTCTAAACACATAGAGGAAGAGAAGGGCGATAGCAGAACTAATGCTGTCAAATAGTGAATATGTCAGGGAGTCGTTTAAGCTTTATACAAGCAAATGTGATAAAGACAACTTCCTATTATATGCTGTCTGATATGGTTTCTGTTTTTAGTCGAGAGAGAGAGAGAGAGAGAGAGAGAGAGAGAGAGAGAGAGAGAGAGAGAGAGAGAGAGAGAGAGAGTGTGTGTGTGTGCGTGCGTGCGTGCGTGCGTGTGTGTGTGTGTGCGTGCGTGCGTCAGTGAATGACATTTTAAAACATCACTCTGACGGACCACAATAAAGCTGTTACCGGTAATTTGCCGAACTTTTGATTCAGCCTTATACGTAGTAGCCTCAAAAAGCCTCATTTGATGGTGATGCAGCATGTAGCAATGATTGGCACTCGGGCTCTTAATAATAATAATAATAATACTTTCGTTTTATATAGCGCCTTTCAAAACACCCAAGGTCGCTTCACAGAGTGTTGTGTAGGAAAGTGTGAGTGTGTGTGCGCGTCAGTGTGTGAGCGTGTGTGTGAATGCATGTAAGTGAAAGTGCTTGTGGAACTAGCAGTCATAAGCCTCCAGGAAGAGATGTGTCTTAAGGTGTTGCTTAAACATGGCCAGTGAAGGGGCATTCTGGATGTGGTCGGGCAGATTGAAAGAAAGGTAGTAATCTGAAGTAGCATTGGATCATTTGAAGTCAAAGCACCTCATGTAATAGTTGATTCGGCCTCCTGATATCGACCTTTTAGCTGAACAACCACTGATATGCTATCAGTCCATTAGCTGCTTTCAGAAATGAATAAAGGAATAGATGAGATTTCATCATATTTTCACTTTGAAAACAATTAATGCAGTTGTCATCTACATTCATCATTTCTGTGAAGAATCTTTTTGATTTTTTTTTTTGTCAGTATCTTTCAAAGCAGCAGAAGCAAATACAAAGGACTTGAACACTGTGGCAACATTTGATTCATGAGCCCTGAAGAAGGCAGATATTGTTCTTCTTGACTGTTTTGTCATGTTCAAAGAAGAGTTAGCTTGATTTGATTTAAATAATGAATTTTGATTCAAAGGGTGATTGTTGTGGTCTTCTCTTGTAACAGTGGCAACATCTGTGGAATCTCGAAAAAGCTCTAAAATGTTCCCATGTGACATATCAGTTTTCATCTGCACTTAACGCTCTTGTAAAAAAAGCGCTTTTGGTTTCATGTTTTTTGCAACATCACCGGTGACGCTGCAATACCACATGAATGTGAAAGCGCCTTAGAGAGAATGAAAAGGACTGTGGCACCATTTGTTGCATAGGAGTAGAAACCTCCAAATGTACCACAATGTGTGTGTGTGTGTGTGTGCGTGCGTGTGTGCCTGCGTGCGTGCGTGCGTGCCTATGTGTGTGTGTATTGAGTAAGTGTCTCTTGAAAGTGTGTGTGTGTGTGTGTGTGTGCGTGCCTGTGTGTGTGTGTGTGTGTGTGTGTGTGTGTGTGTGTGTGTGTGTGTGCGTGCCTGTGTGTGTGTGTGTGTGTGTGTGCCTGCCTGCGTGCGTGCGTGCATGCGTGTGTGCGACGTGTGTGCATGCGTGTGTGCGACGTGTGTGTGAGTGTATGTGTTTGTGTGTCTGTGTTTGCATGGTGCACGACACGTCATGGTGACTAAGGCCTGGTCTTGTGTGTCCCATCTGTGCCGACAGGACGGGCGGCGGCCGCAGCGGAACCTTCTGTGCCATCTGCAGCATCACGGAGATGATCCAGCAGCAGAACATTGTAGACGTGTTCCACACCGTCAAGACCCTGAGGAACAACAAGTCCAACATGGTCGAGACGATGGTGAGCAAAACAACACACACAGACACACAGACACACACACACACACACACACACACACACACACACACACACACACACACACACACACACACACACACACACACACACACACACACACACACACACACACCGTCAAGACCCTGAGGAACAACAAGTCCAACATGGTCGAGACGATGGTGAGCAACACAACACACACACAGACACACAGACACAGACACACACACACACACACACACACACACACACACACACACACACACACACACACACACACACACACACACACACCGTCAAGACCCTGAGGAACAACAAGTCCAACATGGTCGAGACGATGGTGAGCAAAACAACACACACAGACACACAGACACAGACACACACACACACACACACACACACACACACACACACACACACACACACACACACACACACACACACACACACACACACACACACACACACACACACACACACACACACACACACACACACACACACACACACACACACACACACACTAGCCTACTCATACATGAATGTACATGTCCAACATGGTGGTAAGCAGCAAAACAAAAGGGATGGTAGCCAGGGTCTCTGCTTCAACTTCAACTTCAACTTTAAACTTTTCAACTTTATTGTCCCCAGAAGGGGCGATTAGGTGTGCAGCAAGTCATAAGCACATATAGACAGCAACAACATATACCACAGGACAGACATAAGGTGCAGTGGTCATAAGGTTAAAATGACCATAAATATGGTTATAAAAAAGATAAAAACACATCATGAATAGATCAAATAAATAAAATAAGAACATCATCATTCCATAAAATACCATAAACAATGTCAGGGATCAGGTCAAAATTAAATGGTAATAATAATATTATTATTATTCATAATAATAATAATCTACTAACTAATAAATATATGTTTTATAATATAATTCAATATTTTTTTCAGATTTTAGTCAATCTCAATTGAAGGGGCCCCAATTTTGGGGGCAACGTGGTTGGTGCCCTAAGTACTGGTTGATGCCCTAGGGCCGCACTCTGCATACTCTGCTTATGCCTAGCTAGCGGTGGCCCTGATTTGTAGCCCCTTAACACACACTGTTCCACCAGTGCAACACTGTAATACTATAATGCAGGTGTCACCAACGTTGTGCCCGCGGGCGCCAGGTAGCCCTCCAGGAGCTTCTGAGGTGCCCACCAAGGATGTTAATAAACAGTGACGACTACCAGATTTTAGTCACAGTTAATGCTTTTCCCGATTTAAATATGAGATTATTTATTCTTTATAACCTATAAGTAAATTATCATTCAATAATAGTGTGATTTGAGAATGATGCCAAGACATCAGTAGGGGATTTTGAACAAAAGTAGCCCTCGAGTAGCCCTCGGTAGCCCTCGGTAGCCCTCGGGTAGCCCTCGGGTAGCCCTCGGACCCAGAAAGGTTGGAGACCCCTGCTATAATGTATAATAAACTTAACTATCGTCATGCTACACCACTATGACGGTACACAGGGCCTTTAGAAATGCATTACGACTTGATCATTGGCATTTTTGTTACAGCTTTTTTTATGTACGGGGCAGTGTCTTTAATAGGTTAAGTTAAAATGTACTCTGTTGGTATACAACCCGGAAACCAGAGGTATAAATTCCCTCAGTAAGACTATTTCTAATCCTAAGTGTATACACTTCTGTAGGAGATTATGATTAGCAAACAATGCCCTAGTGGTTGTGATTTTAAAAGTTAAAATGTACTCTGCTGGGGGGTGCTGTGGCACAGCACACTAAGCCCCCCACATTTTGGGCTTGCATGCCCACGGGACCCCGGTTCGAGTCCGGCCGGGGTCATTTCCCGATCCCACCCCGTCTCTCTCTCCCACTCGATTCCTGTCGCCATCTTAAACTGTCCTATCAAATGAAGGCATAAAAGCCCCTTAAAATACCTTTTAAAAAAATGTGCTCTGCTACACTCTAGTAGTCACATGGTGCCATACAGCTCCTCTGGGACCTGATGTGTAGGTCAGATGCAGCAGATGCTACAACAGATGTAGGAACAAATTAAAAAGTTTACCGCCATCATCCATCAGCCTCAGCAAAGTGATTGTATTGTACGCTGTAGGTGAATTGAATTACAGTATGGTTTACTTCCCAAGGTGTGAAGCAAGAAAATTCTATGATCCATATTAATGTGAGCTTTTCAAAGTCCAATCTCACGCACATCCAGATGCTTTCGGGTGCAGGTTCAAAAGACGTTAAGTTCATAAAATGAAAAAAGAAGAACCGCAACACCGATGCTCCCATTTACTTCATTTTAATGTGACGTTTCGGGCCACCCTGGCCCTTCCTCAGACATGTTATTCCTCAGACATCTCCATATTAATGTGAGAACATGTGCACAACATACCTAGCTCTAGAACATGAATAGTTTGCAGTTATCAGTTCAATATAGTACAGTGCAGTACAGCACAGAACAGTGCAGTATAGTACAGTTCATCATGGCATAGTACATAGCGGCCTAATATTTTGAAATATTCAGGTTATTGTGTGTTTTAGGGGGGGAATGGTGTGTTACTCTGATTGGTTGATCTAATCATTCTAATGCCTTCATGTTTCTGCTTTTCAGGAGCAGTACCGGTTTTGCTATGAGGTGGCGCTAGAGAGTCTCAATGCTTTCTGAGCGTCTGTAAAAGAGAGTTGCAGAAGAAGAAGTGGAGCACCTCCTTCATGATGGACAGTCAGAAGTTGTACAAAAAACACACTGAAGAAGCTTCAGCTCACAGAAACTGTACAAAATAGAGATACCACGCTCCTGTTTGAGGGGACGTGGCTTTGGATTTTATTGTTGCAAGAAAAAAAAGAATCTTCATCAGCTACGAAGACAAAAAAAATACAAACCTTTCAAAAGGAAAAGAGGACACTACACTTCTTTTTTTTCTTCTCTTTTTGTCTATGTCCAGCATCCACGTGTATTCTGGACTAGTGATGTGATGATATTGTACAGTACTTTTTAGATATATACCTTGAATGTTCCCATCTGTGTAAAGGAAAACTAGACTACTGACAAAAAGTGTATACATGACCATGAGAAAACGCTCTGGATGTGACAGTGGGGTGAACCAAATAGACTATAACTGAGCGGTGTACAGCTTCCTATGGGGAAATTTTAAAAAGGCTCGTTTAAAAAATTGAAGTGAAGAAAGGGGGGAAAAAAACATGCCTAATCACAAATATTTTTGTTATTATAATGCTTCTGTGGTTCCTAAATCATGATCAGGTCATGGCATAATGTTTTGTGCTTACACTCTAATGCACATTTCTTTCTTTATTGTTTTTGTTTTTGTTTTGTTTTGAGTTTTTATTAAGAACATTTCAATAGTCATTTGTACTTTTGTTTTGTGTCTTGCTTTTTTGTATTTGACATGTCAGTATTGTGGTATGCCCACTACACCCTCTGCCAAGCTTGAGTAATGTTGCTCGTGTGGAGTTGTTGCGTCGCAAGTGACCAGGTGGTTAAAGCTTTACTGTCCACTACTTACTATTGAGAAGATGCCACAGGCAGTGGAAGGTTAAACACCCTATCTTTAAAAAAATATATATTATGAACTTTTTTTGTGTTAGTCATTTTGCACTTTATTTCGCACATTTTTACCTCCAGTATTGAGTGCGTCTTACTCTGAGACGGGCAGCGCAGTGTTACGTTATTGCTAACAGGCAGTGTTATGTTTTTGCTAACAGGCAGTGTTATGCTATTGCTAGTGCCAATTGACATTGCACACGTACAGTACAGACGCCCAAGCAAGCTGTACAAAAAGAAATCCAGGAAGTATACAAAACACACCAGACAAGTGGTTGTACTGTGCCGCAGAACGTCAAACTAGGTTCAACATAAACATTTGGTGCATACTAGTGAGGGAGACGAGAGGTAAGAATGCTTGATTTGATTCACAATCTCATTCATCTGAAATAAGGAAAGAGAACACACAATCCCCAAACAAAAGTAAATTTAACCTTGTAATTGTTTTTTTTTCTTCTTCTTTAAATCCAGTGATCAAGAAGCAATCATGTTGTGATTAGGGGGTGAATTCTCGGGTGACCTTTGCACGCTAACCGTGTTTTAACTGTGTTTCTCTGTAAACTGAACAGTTTTTGTACAGTAATGTTCTGGGTTCGTCATTAGAATGTTCTGCTCAATTTATACAGTTAAGCTAAGCAGCTAAGGTTAAGAAAACAGGAGACTGATTGTCCTGCAAAACAAACTGTCGGTTTTATGGATTCTGGACACTGTGAATGGTCAGACGAATAGAGGTATAATATAAGATAGGTTTTGAAAGCGTGAAATTAATGCATTCTTTTTGTTTTTCCCTGTCCTTTCAATTTTTCATGCTGTATCTCCCACTGCCTGTATTAAATATTTTTATTTCCTTTCAAGCTTTTTTTGTTGTATTTGAACACTTTTTTTTTTATTTGTCTAGCAAAGTGATATTTAGAACTGGTGATTTACTTGCCATGGTTGTTCTGTTGTTTGGAATTGTGGTAACATCAATAAAGGGACCAAAATGACGATCGCCACTCAATACATTGACTTAACTTATTAACATTGACTTGACTTGCTTTTACACTCAATACATTGACTTAACTTGCTTATACACGAAAATGATTTAATCTTCTCAGCGTAAAAAACTCCAGTACATTGGCAGGCACTCACTGATTTAATATCACTCAGTTGGAGGTGTGTAATACAAGGCCAGGAAATACTAGCCTCTGGAGGCAGGGAGAGAAGAGAACAGACGCTACTGCAGATTATTGATTAGGTGAAACCCCTTGAGACTTCAAATACTGTGTAGGCAAGTGTGAAAAATCAACTCTTACAAATAATAGCCATAACACAGTACCTATGAGTACATAGCGATATGGTTATTGACCACAGGATTAATCAATCAAATGTGTTTGGCAAAATGATATAATATTATTACTAATTTGATAAATCTGTCTCAGGGAAACCTAAATTATACAGCATGTAGGCTACACACTGGAGCAGTATAGCTCTGCTCTCAGTAAAGGCTTTCGGTAACACTTTATTTTTGGGACACATCTATAAGCACTAATACATACAATGTTAATGGCTTCATAAGTAACTTGTAAGGCATGTACTAAGCAAACGCTAAGGCCTACTAGGTCCTTACTAAGGTTAAATTGGTAATAAATCCCTTATTGTGCATGAACACAACATTTGCGAATACATGCCTAAGAAATGTCTGATTTTGCTTTGTACATGCCTTACACGTTACTTACACAGGCACATTGTATGTATTAGTGCGTATAGACGTATCCCTAAAATAAAGTGTTACAAGATTTTCAAGCCTCGCATATTGCATTTACTGTGTAGTACAATTCATTTACCTCTCTCTTTCTTTGTCTGCATCAATGGATTGTATACTGAAAATATTCCTCTCAAATGCTCATTAATGATTCAGTGTGGGTTTAGTCTTTACAGTTATTGGTTATTGGTACAGTGTATTGTGGCTCACAACATGAGAGAGATTGAGTGTGTGTGTGTGTGTGTGTGTGTGTGTGTGTGTGTGTGTGTGTGTGTGTGTGTGTGTGTGTGTGTGTGTGTGTGTGTGTGTGTGTGTGTGTGTGTGTGTGTGTGTGTGTGTGTGTGTGCGTCTGTGTGTGTGCGTGTGTGTGCGTGTGTGTGTGTGTGTGTGTGTGTTTGGGGGGTTGCTAAAGAAGCTCCCTGAGTGAAGTTCCCATACGTCTTCATTCCAGCTGCTTTATGTTGCTTCTGTAGTGCTACAGTATGTGTGGAGGGCAGTACATGGTTTAGCGTTAGCCATATCTCTGAGATGCTAACTCCTGTGCAGTTTCTCATGACGTTCAGGGCCGGATTAAGATTGCCTGGGGCCCCTAGGCTACAGGTGTCTGTGGGCCCCAGCTGAAGGCAAATTTCCGACAAATTTACATAGACGGTGTCATACTGACGAGGATACTAGGAATTAAGGATAACATACACGTATCTACCAACTGTACTCAACACGATAGATGACTTTTCCAACATTGCATCCTTTGACAGTTCTGCAATATTTCACTTGTGGCCAATCAGGGGCCCCCTGGCAGGTGGGGGTCCCTGGGCTGCAGCCATATCTAGCCTGTGCATTAATCCGGCCCTGATGATGTTACATGTCCCTTTAAAGGATCTCTCCAATGTGAATGTTAACGTCCCTCTCGTGTTACTCATGCGCTCACTGCATCTTGAATTGTGGTGGTTATCTCACCGTCGCCATGCGGCAATATACAGTACAGTTGCAGACAGTCATACTCAAAGATAGTTAACCCCTTAATGCGCGCCGTACCTCCAGTGGCACGCTGTAATAGTCATTGTAATATAACTACCATAACACTACAGTACTATGACACAACACAGGCCCTTTAGTAATGCACCACAACTTGGTCATTACCATGCTGGTAAGAACAAATTTATAAAGCTGCGTCTTAAGGGGCTAACTGGTACTTAATCCCTCTCTCTCTCTAGGTCGTCCTCAGATGAGCCTTCCATCGTTGCTTCCAATCATCCCGATTCTCCATACATCTTTTCAATTCACTGGTACTCTGGGTTCCTGCGTCCTTCTTAAGTATGTCCACATAAGTTAGTGTGGGATGCCCTCTTGACCGGCACGGCACGGTTCCCACAGCACCAGTTTGCTGACTGTCAGTTCTTGGTGCCTTTGGCAGTGTCCTGCAAGTGTCATTCTCCTTACAGCAATTTTCTCTCTCACCCTTGGTATTCCCTCGTACAGAATTTCGTTGGTTACATGTGCACTATCGCTGATGTTAAGCACTGCACGCAGCATCCTGGTGTAGCAACCATCAAGGGATTTCTCTAGGGTTGGCTTCAGGGTCCAGCATTCACTGCCATAGAATAGAACAGACTCTACTGTCGCGTAGAAGAAGCTAAGCTTGATTTGATGGGCGAGAGTAATCTTCTACTGTGATATTCCTGCATTGGGCACACTAAAGTGACGGCAGCATGGATATCCTTATATTAGTTACAGTAGATATGTGAAGAGTTCAGATGCAAAACCCCCTAAGTGCCTTTTCAGAAAAGAATCTTAATTAATTTGTATTTAATACAAAGCTATCAAAATTGCATATTTTTTTATTTTATTTATGTAATATAACTATTTATATGTATTATCAAGTACATGAATGTAAACCAAACCAACAGCGGGGTTCTCTAAAAATATAGAGGTGCAGGTTTTCAGAAATGGAGTTAGGGGGTTTTGCATCTGAACTCTTCAAGTGCACATTTCAAAAGCATATGCAATGTCTACAGTGACAACTCAATGACATATGAAGGTTCTGTGCAGACATCCCTGTCTCGTCATCCACAGTCATAATAAAAAGATAAACATACTGCAATTACCATATTGGGTTTATAAGACCCCCAGTTGGTTGTAGACAGACTCGTCATTGCTCAAATATCTAAACTCAGAACTCTATACACACTAACCTCAATAACAGTGCCAAAGGCAATGAAGCTAAGGACATGGTAACACTTTATTTTAGGGATACATCTATTAGCACTAATACATACCTGCCTGCATAAGTAACTTGTAAGGCATGTACTAAGCAAACGGTAAGGCCTACTAGGTCCTTACTAAGGTTAAATTGGTAATAAATCCCTTATTGTGCATGAACAAGACATTTGCGAATACATGCCTAACAAATGTTTGATTTTGCTTTGTACTGTACATGCCTTACAAGTTACTTATACAGGCACATTGTATGTATTAGTGCTAATAGATGTATCCCTAAAATAAAGTGTTACCAAGGACATACAGCATTACAGGTAGACATGACAGACTCCTCTGTCGTCGAACAGTTAAAATCTGAAGACTGCGTATGTTTTTCAAGGTTTTATGTTTATTTATGTTTTATTTTATTATTATTTTTACCTTATGTTTTATCTTAATGTTTTAAATGTTATTTTGACTCTAATTCATTTCCCTGTTTTCCTTTCATTTACATTTGTTAACTTTGTGAAGCACATTGAGTTGCACCTGTGTATGAAATGCGCTATATAAATAAACTTGCCTTGCCTTGTCTAGACATGCCTTGAAATCTGGAGACTGGCCCTGCTGTGGCCAACAGGTAGGGAACCCGTCTGCCATGCAGCCAAGCCGGGTTCGAATCCCGGCCAGGGTCATTTGCCGGGACCCACTAGTTTGACGCCCTCTCTGTACTTACGTGGTACGTCACATGGTAATCAAACATTTCAAACAAGCGATTTAAGGTTAGGGTTAGGTTTAGGGTTAAGTTAGGGTTAGGGTTAGGGTTAGGGTTAAGGTTAGGGTTAGGTTTAGGGTCGTATGACGTAAGCGGTAAGTACCGAAAGGGCGTCGAATTAGTGAGTCCCGTCATTTGCCAACCCCTCCCCGTCTCTCCCCATTCGCTTCCTATCCACCTCTCATACTGTCCTCTCAATGAAGTCAAAAAAGACCCAAAAAAATATGTTTAAAAAAATAATAATAATAATAATCTGGAGACCATACAGTGTTGAGCTTTGTAATATAGGCATCAGCTAGGAGTTACATACTACAATACAGCAGTGGTTCCCAACCTATGGGGCGGGACCCCCCTTGATTATAGAGACAGAAGGCAGCACATTCAATGTCCTTCTCTATGTGCTCATATGGTTAGGGAATTGGGAGTTGGTTTTGGGATCAGATGTTTGATCAGATGTTTGATGTGTGCCAGTTGGAGATATGTGGAAGACCAAAATCTCTTGATGGTTCATTGCTGAGTGGCAACTAGGTTGAACCATTACATGTTTACAGTATATAAAAGGGTTAACATTAGAAATGGTCTTTGCACGCCTTATAATGTCCAAGGCTATTACAGTATTAACATCAGGATCCGATACTTATTTCACTTCTTCTCCTGTCCCATAATGCTCACCGTTACACCAGTAGAACACAGTGACAGTCACTGTATAGTAATAGTAATAGTTAAAGCCACAGTATTACACTACTGTGACATAACACAGGGCCTTCAGCAATGCACTACGACAAGATCATTGCCATTGTGGTAACAGAAAATGTATGATGCATTGTCTTAACTGGTTAAGAGTGTGTGTTGCACATTAGAGCATGTTTGGCATGGTAGCTGGCCATGATCCTGAAATGATTCCCTGAGTGCGTTACAATATGCGACCTTGCCTCCTCCACTTGTGCTTGTCTCCTCGTACCAGGAAGTAATATGTCATGATGACATCAGTGACAACAGCATTATATGTCAATATCTTGCAAAAGCTCAATTGTTAACTCTTTTTCTCATTTGCAATTGGGATGGTGAATGAAAAACAGTCTCTCAAAAGTTGTTGTGGCTAGGCTGACAGCTGGGAAACTTTATCGTTTTTTCCACGGAGGAGGGGCCAGGAGGCAGGACGAGGAGACAAGCACAAGTGGAGGAGGCAAGGTCGCATATTGTAACGCACACAAAGGCTGCTACTACTACTACAACTACATTAGAGCATGTTTGGCACGGTAGCTGTCCATGGTCCTGAAATGATTCCCTATGTCTGCATTACTCCCTCTGTTGGTATATGGGGGGGGGGGCTAGGAAGCATAGCTACCAGTGACATGGAGGAGAGAGTGGAGGAGAAGTGGGACCATTCAAAACGGTTTTTGCGCATGGCAGACGGAAAAGCAGGAGGGATCAAGAAGGGAGGAGAAAGTAACACAGCTTAATCAATCCACAAACTCCTCCTGAATCTAGTTTTTTAAGAACCTTAAAGAACTAATTCTTTTTTTGTATCAAATAGTTTACTAATATTGATTTGTAAGCCCCCCAAACGCAATGGGTCCAAAAGACCCCGGAACTCCCATCTATTGTTTCTTTGTAATAGAAATGTGGGGGAGTAAGCAAAGGGGCGATTTATGCGGTACAGATTCATGTACCTCATAGAAAATGATCCAAGGTCAGTGAATCTCAATGTGAAATAACAGAAATTCATACCATTTTTGTCAACCAAAAATTTCAAAACACTTTACAAGGGTTAAAAGTTCAGCGCTCTGTCATTTACGATATTATCATGTGTACGTTTGTACAACAATACCGAAGGTGGTATGAATTAGAAGATATTTTTGCTCATTGTATAACTGCTTTTATTCTCTCGATGGGTTTTATAAAGAACACAACATTTGATTATTTAACATTTTTGCAAAACAAAATCCACTCCGACTGTCATACTGCACTTGCCTTGAACTGTTCTGCTGTGTATTCTAGGTAGCAGCATTATGTATGTACAGTACATCATAGTCATGTAAGCATGCTTGTGTTCCAGGTACTATCTCTACTCTCTGGCCGTCTCTGGTGAATAAGCAGAATCCTTGATGTGGCGACCATTTGATCATGAAAAACATGCCGTATGTGGCTCATGAAAGCGTTTCAGAGGAAGAATATCCGAAGCAGAGAATGAAAGACAGAAGAAAAACAGCGGCAGCAGACCCTTTCTTTCTTCACACAACACAGCACCATGGAATGTGAACCACCACTGAATATTTATTTCTTATTCTGTCCAGTATACTGTAGGCTTTGATGTGAAATACCACAAATACAGTACACACAAAGGTTCAGCTAGAAAATGATAAGGCAGCACAATGATATTTTGTTGTCATTCAGATATACTGAGTGAATAAGAAGTCCTTCTGCTTTATGCTGTATGGACACAATACAGTAAATCACTTAGTAGGACGTACGACCATCAACTCATGGGTACATTCAAAAGGACAAGGACCAAAACAATTGCCCATACTGGGACAAATAATGGCTACTACTACTACTAAAATGATTATGTAGGCCTAACAGAGTTCTGCAAGGACTGTTATGACAAGTAATGATTCAAATGTTTAATTGGAAGTGTGTTTCAATGCCATCCTTCTTGAAGCGTGATTCATGAACTAAGGCTTATGCCTAATCACACAAATACACCTAGCGCAGCGGTTCCCAAACTTTTTTCCCTGCACACCCTCTTGTACATTTCAATGTGGTTCGCGCACCCCCTGAGCGAATATTTTGGTGTGCTGATGGCCGCGCAAGTATGGTTTCACTGCTCATTCACTGCATATTAAGCACAGTCGTTTTTGGGGAATCCTCTTTTCCAATAGCCTTGGAATTA
>NC_085870.1:2904070-2906570 GCF_034702125.1 Engraulis encrasicolus
ACTGTGTGAGATTTGTAGTTGTTTATTTCCAGAATTCATGCTACCCATTCACTAATGTTACCTTTTTCATGAATACTTATCACCACCATCAAATTCTAAGTATTCATTATGACTGGAAAAATTGCCCTTTTCATACATGAAAAGGGGGATCTTCTCCATGGTCCGCCATTTTGAATGTCCAGAAATAGCCAATTTTAGCTGCAAAAATGACTGTACTTGGACCATACTAGAAAATATTAGTTTATTACTTAGTAGACTATCATGAAAAGGTCAAATTTGACAATAGGCAGCCCAGTTTCAATGAGCAGCATAATTGCAGTACCTTTTTTGACCATTTCCTGCACAGTGTCCCTTTAAGTCATGAGTTGTAGGTTACTATGTTTTATCACAAAATAATTCTTCTCTACCAAACCGAGTAGATAAAATGTAATTAATGTTTACCAAAATGTTTGGTAACACTTTATTTTTAGGGATGCATCTATAAGCACTAATACATACAATGTTAATGCCTGCATAAGTAACTTGTAAGGCATGTACTAAGCAAACGCTAAGGCCTACTAGGTCCTTACTAAGGTTAAATTGGTAATAAATCCCTTGTTGTGCATGAACAAGACATTTGCGAATACATGCCTAACAAATGTTTGATTTTGCTTTGTACATGCCTTACAAGTTACTTATACAGGCACATTGTATGTATTAGTGCTAATAGATGTATCCCTAAAATAAAGTGTTACCAAATGTTTATACAGTACAAGCATGGAACAGTATATGCAGAACAACAGCTATCACTCTGAATATACACTCCAGTGTCTACATGCAATGCATGCACTGAGGTAACGTAGACACCCACCCAAACTACACCAACCATTTCGCTCTCATTGTAGGTGGTATCGTTCTACGTGTTGAATTAACACTGCTACATTTATTGAATAGGCTGGTGCTTTATTACAGGGCCTTTAGGATTTCCTTTTTTTTTTTATATATTTTTGGTAAATGGTAAATGGACTGCATTTATATAGCGCCTTTCCACTCCTTCGAGCACTCAAAGCGCTTCACAATGTATGCCTCACCTTCACCCATTCACACACCGGTGGCCATGGCTGCCACACCGGGTACCACCCTGCCACCAGGAGCAACTTGGGGGCAAGTATCTTGCTCAAGTACACAACGATGGAGTGAGGCCGAGCAGGGCTCGAACCTGCAACCTCTGGGTTGCCGAACGGCTCCTCTACCACCTAAGCTACCACCGCCCCCTATATTTTTGGGGCTTTTCATGCCATTGTTTTTGATTGGATAGGGAATAGAAGGACAGGAAAGGAGTGAGTGGGGAGAGAGAGACAATTGGACTGGCAAATGACCCGTGCTGCTGGAGTCGAACCCGGGTCGCCGGTGGCAGTAACCCAGTGCCCTACCATGTGGCCACGGCAGGGCCAACCTACAGGGTTTTCTGACAGTCTTGCAGTACATTGGCACCCAGACCAGTAGCCACCAGTGGTCTATTGCAGTGGTTCTCAACCTTTTTTTAAGCGAGGCACCCTTTCAGTTCATGAAAAATTTCAAGGCATCCCAAACCAACAAGCCGTAACATGGCATCACAACCGATACCACACAAGCTTAGAAAAGTAACACATTTGAAGATGTCACACAACCTACGTTCGTAGTTGCAGCTGACTGGGGCGACCTACTGTATATTTATTTAATTGTGCGTAAATGGCAGATGAAAGATTCCACTGACTAGCATTAACTTATCAATTTAGACAAATGTGTATTATATTACATAATTAATTCATCAGCCACGTTTCTGCGGCACCCCTGAGGGGGGCCCCCGGCACCCCTGGTTTGGAAACAGTGGTCTATTGCACTGCAGACCTCCTGGCTACACAGTGAGCTGACGTGACAGGTGTCAATCACCTCTACAACCACAGCACAGGGTCACAGAGGAAGAGGATGTTCAACTGCTGCTACCCTACTGCCCACACACACACACATGTGCACGCTCGCACGCACGCACGCACGCACACACACACACACACACACACGCACGCACGCACACACACACACACACACACACACACACACACACACACACACACACACACACACACACACACACCACACAGCAATTGGAGGGGACATGTGGCAATATGTGACCATGGCAATATCTCCAGTGTATCTCTGTTGACATTCAAGATGTTGTTGGGAATAGCGGGGCCAGTCTGGAACAGGCTTGAGTCAACCCATATGTGTCATGACATTTCAGCAGGAGCCGGAGTAGAATAAGGAGGAACACACGCACGCACGCACGCACGCACGCACACACACACACACACACACACACACACACACAAACAGGAGCTGGAGCAGAATAAGGAGCCACATGGCTTTTCCCCCCACGCAGCGCCAGCGACACCGGTCCCGCGGAAATGGCACCCAGGGATTATAATGAGGATCTATGGCCTGGGGGGTGAGACCAGGGCTGGACAAGGGGAGAAATAGGGCC
>NC_085870.1:2911570-2939070 GCF_034702125.1 Engraulis encrasicolus
AAACAACAAAACAAGTGCAAAACAACCAATTTGTTGGGCAGGGCCAGGGTGGCAGCAAACTGATTTTTTTTAGGGCATAGGGGGCGCTGAATTCATGCTCGCCTAGGGCAGCAAATCGAGAATGACTGGCCCTGCCTCTCTCAAACAGGTTGCAGTCTAATAGCAGAGAGAAGAATTCAAGCACTTGATTGATGTACGGAGAATGGACAGACAGACAGACAGACACAGACAGACATACACACATGCAGGCACGCACACATGCAGGCACGCACACACGCAACCATTATCTACCTACCTGCCTTTGTGCTCTCTCTCTCTCTCTCTCTCTCTCTCTCTCTCTCTCTCTCTCTCATACAGTACGCAAACACACACGCACGCACGCACACACACACACACACACACATACACTTAGAGAGAGAGAGAGAGGGAGAGAGAGAGAGAGAGAGAGAGAGAGAGAGAGAGAGAGAGAGAGAAAGAAAGATATATATATATGGAGAGAGAGAGACTGTGAATTCTGCACCGTCCTCCGGGTCAGCCAAAGCTCCAGCTCCAGATCCAGATCCAGGTGCAGCCCGTCCCAGATGCCCCGTAATCGCATCATCATTTCATAGAACATTGCTGCCATTACGCGCCATTCATCCAATGGCTGTAATCACACGTCAAAATGACAAAAGAGCCGCCACGTAATTGGGGAGCGGTACTGTTTGTCAGGAGTTTACTGGGTGTCAAGTGGCGCCCTGGCAGGGGGTTTAGGTTTTAGGAGCCGGGGGGGCCGCGTGTGGCTAGCTAACATGGCTATAGTGTACTGCTAGCATTACATTACATTACATTGCACTTAGCTGACGCTATCATTTATTCAAAGCAACTTACAGTTATTATTTTTCAGGGTATTGGTACAGTCCCTGGAGCAATGTGGGGTTAGGTGCTTTGCTCCAGAGCACTTCAGCCATGGATGGAGGTGTAGGGAGTGGTCAAGGGGCATTCAAACCTGCAACCACTATATTGAAAGACCAACTCTCTAACCACTAGGCCACTGCTGCTAGCAATGATGACCGTGTGGCCAAGGGCTCGCTAGCAATCATGTGCTATAGTGTACTGCTGTGTAGTATGTACCGTATGGGATTATTCCATGCGTCACAAACACAATATATGGGCTTGACCCAATCTAGGGCTACAAGTAGAAGTTCGGCGAAGTTCAGCACAAAAGATGTGCAGAAGTAAGTACAGAGTAAGTGCATGCAGGGAACCTGACAGGGGGGGATAAGGGGGTCAGTTGTCCCGGGCCCAGGGAGTGAAGGGGCCCAGAAATGGGTTCTCATTGTGTGGTATGTATTTAGAGGGGGCCCTATCAGATGATTTTGTCCTGGGCTCAGTCAAAGCTGTCAGCGGCCCTCAGTGCATGTATGTATGATAATGTGCTATACAAATAGTATTGCTATTGTTTTTGCTACAACAGTGAAGTACTGTCTATACACAATCTATGACACAACACAGAACAGGTTGGTATTTACAATAAGGCCATGATGGGTAAAAAACATACAATAAGATTGCAATGGATCAGCATGAATAAGGTGCAAGAATGAGTCACAGGGCAGCTTGTAAACAACAGATGGCAATGGCTATTTATCAAGTGAGTTGAACAATGGCACTGCCCTCACCATCCGATTCGATCACAATTTGGGAGGAAGTGATTCGATTCGATACGATTCTATGCGATCCGATCCGATCCGATTCAATTCTACAATGCATTGCAATGCATTACATTTCTACTGAAAGCAAAACAAATGCTTAATCAGTCATGATGAGTCAATACAAGTAGTCAGATACTGAGCAACAATTGGCTGTTTTCTGTCTCTATCTGTCTTGCAATGTTTTGAAGTGCTTTTATTTAATTTAACATTCATTTGCTCCCGAAATATCTATGGAAGTAATTGAAACTTAAAAAAAATTGCCGGATCGATTCTGGAACTTGCCGGATCAATTCTGGATCGTCCATGCCCCGCATTGGATTGCATCGCTGAATCGATCATTGTTGACACCACTACTATTTATCAAGTAAGTTGGACAATGGCAACCAGTATTAAAAGGACAACAACATGACCTGTACCGATGCTACGATGCAACAGGAGAAAGTCAAAAAGTGTGTCTGTCTCCCTAAATATCAGACTTGTCATTCCCGTGGGCCTTCTGTGCAATACCCATGAAAATAGCGCACTTACCATATTTCTTAGATTGGGCATGTATTACAAAAACATAACAGGATTCAAATTCATTTGTATTTTAATCAAAACATTAAAAATATCAGTACGTTTACATTTTTAACATTTATATTTTGCCATTTCTTTAACTTAATATCATTGCCCCATTCCCCCTTCTCAAATTACCCCCATGCGTCGGCACCATAAGGTCACTGGGATAATGGCTACCGGGCCGGGTAATCGTCAATGGACAGATAGGGTAATTTTAACACGGAGCAATCATGGGTGATTAATGCAGAATCTGCAGAATTAATGCTGAATCTGGAGGCCGTACGTGAAGGTCGACGTCTTATACCGCCCAGATGCTTCTTGCAGTGTTGCCAGATTTGTCTGATCAAAACCCACCCAAAAGGTTATCAAAAAACGCCAAAATGCGCTAAATTCCGCCCAATTTCAACAAATTGCATTGGTTTCTATGGGAACAAAACGGCTTAAAAAACGCCAAATGGCCCATCTTTTCCGTTTTAACCCGCAGACGGCCATCCCAAGTAGCCCAATCTGGCAACACTGGATTCTTGTCTGATTGCAGTGAAATGTGTTCAGGAACTGTTGACATTTTTTTTGCGCAACATGGGCGTTTTTTTTTTTTTTTTTTTTTATTCCATTAAAAACCTTCCACATGTTGTGACAGTGAAATATATACATGTTTATACACACAGGGACGCACACAAATACACCACACACACACACACACACACACACACACACACACACACACACACACACACACACACACACACACACACGTACACGTACACGTACACACACACACACACACACACACACACACACACACACACACACACACACACACACACACACACACGTACACACACAAACACACACACACACACACACACACACACACACACACACACACACACACACACACACACACACACACACACACACACACACACACACATACAGTACACACAACACCATGGTTGAGTTGCAGGATTGAATGTTATTGTGGAGGACACAGTATAGTATAGTAGCCTACTGCTGGGCCGGGGCTTTTAAATTGAATTCGGCTGCAGCAGTGAGTTCATATCTCTCCCCAAGTCTCTGCAGGTGTGCTGGCTGTGTGATTACATTGCTTTTCTCCTCTGCAGTGGTGGAACAATTGCACACAGGGCCCCAGGTCAAAACACTGATAGGACGACCCCCCCGCTCCCCCATGTGGCCTGTCAAGGTCAAGATAGCCCCCCCCCCCCCCCCCCCCCCCCACCATCAATATGAGAGGGTCCTCCTGGGCCCAGGGGCATGAACCCCACTCACCCCCCCTATAGCGCCGCCCCTGCTCTTGGTGTAGCCCACTGAGTAAAGTATGGGAGCTCAGTGAAGAGCTAGAGAGGATATGAGAGGAGGAGGAGAGAAGAAAAGCATAGAAAAAAGGAGAGATGAGAGGAGCGGAGAGAAGAAAAGCATAGAAAAAGGAGAGATGAGAGGAGTGGAGAGAAGAAACGCATTGAAAAAAAGAGATGAGAGGCGTTTTCCTAATCCGAGCATGGAGCCATTTGTGTGTGGACACTATAGTGGAGTAGAGGAGTGGAGGAAGGCAGGTCTCCTGTGAGAGCTTCATGTTTTCTGAAATATATGCTGGCAGTGCTGGAGCCGCCTGCTGTTTCCTGTAAAAAGACGGTCAGCGGCTTACGAGTTAAGATCTGTCTCTGTTTCTTTTATTCTTTACTGTATTCTTTTCTCGCGTTTTCTTTGTTTCCTTTTGTGTTTCTTTCTCGCTTTTTCTTTGTTTCCTTCTGTGGTTCTTTCACTCTGTCTATTTTATTATTTTCTTTTTCCTTGTTTCTTTTTTTCTTTCCTTCTTTCTTTCTTTCTTTCTTTCTTTCTTTCTTTCTTTCTTTCTTTCTTTCTTTCATTCTTTTTTCTGTCTTCCTTTCTTTCTTTCTTTCTTTCTTTCTTTCTTTCTTTCTTTCTTTCTCTCTCTCTCTCTCTCTCTCTTTCTCTTTTGCTTGCTCTCTTTCTCTCTCCTATCTATCTATCTATCTATCTATCTATCTATCTATCTATCTATCTATCTCCCTCCGCTGCCTGTTCTCCTCTTCCCATCTCCCGGTACTCTCAGTACCCTTGAAATGTGAGTCAGCAGCCTGAGTGGGTTGAATGGTATTCAGCGCCTGCTGGGCGGGCTGGGGTATGGGGTTATGGGTTGGCTCTGAGGGAGGTATGGGGTATGGCTATGGGATGGGCAGTATGGGGTATGGGCGGGCTGGGGTATGGGGTTATGGGTTGGCTCTGAGGGAGGTATGGGGTATGGGCGGGCTGGGGGTATGGGGTTATGGGTTGGCTCTGAGGGAGGTATGGGGTATGGGCGGGCTGGTGGTATGGGGTTATGGGTTGGCTCTGAGGGAGGTATGGGGTATGGGCGGGCTGGTGGTATGGGGTTATGGGTTGCCTCTGAGGTCATTACAGCTTGGCTGAGACCTTGTAGCCAAAGCCGCTGGGTGGTCCACTCCGCTGGCCCTCACTTTTGGCCAGCCGCAGGGCCGGATTAATGCACAGGCTAGATATGGCTGCAGCCTAGGGCCCCCACCTGCCAGGGGGCCCCTAATTGGTCAAAAGAGAAAAATTGCGTCATTTTGACAGGATGCAATATTGAAAAATTCAGCAAAAATTGCCTTCCTGGGGGCCCACAGCAACCTGTAGCCTAGGGGCCCCAGGCCTTCTTAATCCGGCCCTGGCCAGCCATCAAAGCAGGGAGGCGGGGCGGGACAGGCGGGTGGATGAGTGCAAGAAAAAGAACAGTCCTGCTTCAACATTACACCACCAGCACCGGTCCGACTCCACCTCTATCATACAGGGCCAGGCACCCACTGTGATGTGGGGAATGGGAAAATAATAACAAGAATACATTCAGCACAGAGACATGCACACACATACACACACGCGCGCACGCACACACACACGCACGCATATGCACACACACACACGCACGCGCACACACACACACGCACGCATATGCACACACACGCGCGCACACACACGCGCGCACACACACACGCACGCACATGCACGCACGTGAACGCACGCACAAACGCACACACACGCACACACACACACACACGCACACGCACACACACACACACACACGTAACAGCAAAGTCTGACCAAATTGGCAATCTTTGTGTTTCTACATGTCTCGTCAGCAGGTTTTCTTCATTCTCCAGTGAGTGATTAGTGATTGTTGACTCATATCTGTTGAATCACGTCATGTCTGTTGTGTTCAATCATTGTGTCATATTTGTTGAATCATTGTGGCATATACCAATCTGCTGTGTTTATTGCTGTGTTCCCACCTTGTCATTTGTTTTGGTTTCATGCTCCGTTGCTTGCGTTGTTTGTAAGTTACTGTATTTTGAGGTGTCTATCTTCAGTTGTATTGCCCGATGTCTTGCCAACCCTTATCAGATCTTTGTAGAATGTTGCACAATAACTCTTATCTCGTTTTATCAGCATGGTTGTGTGGTCGCACCATTTTTTGTTGGTTATCTTAGTTTATTTCTCCATGGCTTTGTTCATGACCCCTTTTGTTTACTTGATTGCTTATTTACTCTTATATAAGTAAAGAGTAAAGTAACTTTAAAGTAAAGTATATGGCAACAAAGTCAAAATCATTCACCAAGCACTCAAACAAGCACCGCAAAGAAAGTTTAGAAACAGCAGTCAAGATCAAGAATCAAGATTGTATTTGATCTAAAGCTTTAATCGTTATCTTGAGTGCTGTTCACTCTCACAGTGCCTCTGTGTGTAAAATTGCTTGTTTCACAAGTTTGACTTGTTGTTGTTGTGTTGGTTGATAATATATAGACCTAGAAGTTTTAAGAAATGGGATTTTCAATGGGGTAAATATTTAGTCATTTTATAATATGGTTGAGTTGATGGAAACCTCATTTTAGCAAAGCAATTCTCATTGCAATTTAGAAAATTGGTTGAACAGAAAGGCTTTGTCCAAAGGGAACAGACTCAGTCGATGTATTTTGATGAATTTCATAATCACAAGTATTGAGATGCATGAACCCACAATGAAATTGGCACATGTATTTGTTCTGTACATCCATTATTGAATTGTGAAAGTTCATTGTACTGCAGTGTATTACAGACCTTTGTGTCAGAATCATTTCCATATACTCCCATTTTATTCCACCTTCAGTTTTCCCTGAGCTTGTAGAATAACTGTATACATATATGTATGAATAAAAAGTGTAGACTGAGATGCCAGGAAGAAATTAACAGCTATCAATGTCAAAGATCAGGAGGCATTTTGACCATTAACAGCATAATGCTACGTGAGAATGTGTCTGAAAAACACCCAGACGGGCAATGCTCTTGAAAAGAAGGATCGCTTTGGGATTTATTTATTTATTTTATTATGTTTTGCTTGCTCAGGCTTCTGGGTTCTCAGCGGACGCACGCTGCTGTCAAACCTCATGAAGCCTTGGCTCCACACTCTTGCATGAAAGGCCAGGGCTGGACTGGCCATCTGGCATATGCGGGCATTTCCCAGTGGGCCCCGCACCCTTGTGGGCCCCAATTTTCAGAAATGTAAAAAAAAAAAATTCAAGGATGCGGGGGCCACTGGTGAGTCAGTTTCTGCACCGATAATTAGGAGGGGTGCCCTTTAAGCCAAAAGTGCCCACGCCCTATTTCTCCCCCATGAGGGGGCCCTTTAAGCCAAAAGTGCCCGGGCCCTATTTCTCCCCCATGAGAGGCCCTTTAAGCCAAAAGTGCCCGGGCCCTATTTCTCCCCCATGAGGGGGCCCTTTAAGCCAAAAGTGCCCGGGCCCTATTCCTCCCCCAGTCCAGCCCAGCCCTGTTAAAGGCCAGAGCTCTGCTCTGCTCTCTTCAGCCATGAACTAGGCCTATACACGTACATACTGTACGTATGGACACTGACACATCACATCAAACACAGGCCGGCCTCTGCTACGGTAGGCTTTGAAAACCGCCGTCGAATGGATAGGAAAAGAGAAGAGAAGGGAGAGGAGAGAACGGCAAGGCAAGATCAGACTCACTCACGCCGTCCGTGTGTGTGTCAGAGAGGAGCTTTTTAAAAATAGATGAGAAGCAGGCACACTGCACTTGACGGCATGGTGCACCGACAGTTTCACACCCCGTACCCCTCTACCACCACCCACACCCCCCCTCCATAGTAGCACCATCATCACCACCACCACTACCATCACCACCACCATCACCACCACCACTACCATCATCACCACCACCACTACCATCCACCACCACCATCACCACCATCACCACCACCACCACCACCACCACCACCACCTCCACCATCACCACCACCATCATCATCACTACCATCACCACCCCCATTACCATCACCACCCCCATTACCATCACCACCACCACCATCACCACCATCACCACCACTACTACCACCACCACCACCACCATCACCACCACCACCACCCCCCCCCCCTATACTGGAGCACCATCACCACTACCATCACCACCACTACCATCACCACCATCACCACCACCATCACCACCACTACCATCACCACCACCACACCCCCCCCTCTACTGTAGCACCACCACCACCACCATCACCACCACCACCACCACCACCACTACATCCCCCCATTTCCACAGCTGTTCCAACCCTTCTCATCCTCACCCACCAGTGGCGGCTGGTAGTCTGTCAAACAGGGGAGGCTGCTCAATATGTCCAGAACGAAAAAAAAAAAAAAAGGGGGGGGGGGGGTCAATTTTGACACACATCTTACATTGGTCCTCCTGAGCCACATATGGCCTCACACACTAAAGGACTCTTGTTGAAACAAATTTGTTAATCATTATATCCCCCTTGTAGCCTATTCATAGGGAAATGATTTTATTATTATTATTATTATTATTATTATTATTATTATTATTATTATTATTATTATTATTATCACCATTAGGCCTACCTCCGCCACATAATGATGTGATTGAGTTTGCCTTCGATGTCTTTGTTCATTACTGGGTGCACGGCTTAAGAGGTCGCAAAATCTTTTTTATTTACCAGACATTGCCAACACAGTAGGAAACAAGGACTCGCCTATCACGGGACAGTTAACCAGTTGATCAGACACCACGAAAGCTCAAAAGAAACGGTTGTTCTTCCCTACCTTTTTCACCAAGTCAATATTAGGCAGTGCTCTGCTCTGCTCCTTGATATTCATTTTCTCCTCATAAGGACGACTGGAATTCGCCAGAATTTAATCCAATGCTTGGCATTTTGCATAGCTCTCTTAGCTTTCTTGCAAGCTAGCCCTAACGAAAAGTAGGCAAGTTAACCTCAACTTTTGAATTGGGAGACTGAAAAGGATAAGGACTAATAATGCCACCATTAAGACTTTATTCGCAACACTAGGTTTACAAGAATATGTACACAAAACTGGAGTACACCGCAATGAATAGCTTCCCCACTGGTTACCACGACGAAACTTCTCAGTAAAAATAAATAACATATCCGCATTTCGAAATGAAATCAACTACTGTAGCCTACAGCCATGTAACTGACACGGGGTTCACCCAATCACAAGTCGGAGCTTCAGTCTCCGGTACCTCCCCCCTCCTCTCTCTTCTCCATTCACTCCCAGTGAGGCTCAGTCTCAAAATCAAAAAAATTTCACGGCAATAGCCAATGACCGTTTAGCATTTTGCCATTGGAAAAGCGTACAATTCCACATGCCATTGAAGTCCATTGAGACTCGACTCGCTTGCGTTGTCATGAGCGAAAAAAAAACTCGTGCGAGTCTCGGGATCCTATTACAGATTGTTTTCATCTCTAAGTTGAGCACATGCATTTTCTATGAAGCTGGGTCTGAAATAGCAATGTTATTAAGTCGTGTAAA
Source organism: Engraulis encrasicolus (assembly GCF_034702125.1). NCBI lineage: Eukaryota > Metazoa > Chordata > Actinopteri > Clupeiformes > Engraulidae > Engraulis > Engraulis encrasicolus. The sequence goes on from NC_085870.1 coordinate 2,920,707, forward strand.
GCATTAGTTTACATACTATTCTCCGTGATTTTGGACAGGAGGCTGCGCCTCCCTTGTACTCAAAGAGGAATCGCCTCTGTTACCCACCCTCCCTCCAGTATACACACACAGTCAGACACATGTACACACACATACTCCACACACACACACACACGCATGCATGCGCACGCGCGCACACAGACACGCAGACACACGCAGACACACACATTCAGACACGCACACGCGCGCGCACATGCGTGCATGCCGACAGGCACACATGCGCACACACACACACACACACACACGCACACACACGCACACACACACACCACATGTGCATGCCAAAAGCAGAGACAAAAGGGGTAATTTATTTTGAGCTGCTGTCATCGCCATTTCATTTCAACTTCTGACTTTCTTTTCCAATTCAATTATTCTCTGCTCATTTTATTCACCTTAAATAAATGTTTCCATGATAATGAACTGGGCTCCCGGTGGCAATGTACATAAATCTCTGGACTACACGTAATAAAAATCTCATTATTTGGTCTCGTGGGGGATACCGAATCGATCAGCCGGGGGGATGAATTACATGATTGCTGTACTAGGGGACTGGAGGATGAAAAATACAGAGGAAGGTAAATTTACACGCAGTTGCAGTGAAGTGAGTGGAACAAAGGCACACACAGACATACAGATACAGACACACACACACACACAGAGACAGACAAATATCAGACAAATGCACAGACAAATGCACGCACGTACACACACTCTCTCACACACACACACACACCCGCGCACGCACACACACACACACACACACACACACACACACACACACACACACACACACACACACACACACACACACACACACACACACACACACACACACACACACACACACACACACACACACACACACACACAAACACACACACACACGAACAGAGACGTCAAGCTTGAGGCGAATGCTGCTATTTTCAGGCGTTCTGTGGTGTCGCTGCGTTACATTGTGTTTTGTTGTGTCTGTCGTCTGAACTCTGAAGGCAGCTAGTGGGTCATACACTCTAAGAAGGAGTGTGTCATTTTTGACACATTACTTGTGTTAAGGTGATTTTAACACATAGTGTGTGGAATATGACACAACATGTGTATTATTCAGTTAAAATGCTGTGTTTGACACGTTTTGTGTATCGTAAATATATCGTAAATATATTTCAAATTTACAATGTAGTCAAAAACTCATCATAAACCATTACTGTGGTTTGAATATTACACAAAAAATAGCTTTTATTTCTTTGATTCCTTGTTCTTACACTATTATTACCCCTTTCTTACACACATCGAACAATTGACACAATATGTGTTCTCCCTAAGCACACACATTCAAATATGTTGTACCTGAGCACACACGTTTTGTGTCATTTCTGACACACTTACCGCCTCTTCCCAGAAGACAAATGCTGATATTTTCAGGCTTTCTGTGGTGTCGTTTTTGCATTACATTGTGTTTTGTTGTGTCTGTCTGAACTCTGAAGGCAGCTAGTGGGTCTCAGACAATGTTGCCAGATTGGGCGGGTGCGTCTGCGGGTAAAAACGGGGAAATATGGCCATTTGGCGTTTTTTTTTTTTGCCGTTTTGGGCCCATAGAAGTCAATGTAAATTGTTGAATTTCGTCGAAATTTATCGCATTTTGGCGGTTTTTGAGAAGCTTTTGGGCGGGATTTGGTCAGACAAATCTGGCAACATTGGGTCTCAAAAAAGTGATTAAGTTGTCTGCTCTTAGCGCCTCTTCCCAGCAGACAGAAATGCGTATGCTCTGGCAGATGCCAAGCTCTGAGCACAGATGTTTGTGTGGGCATCAGACGCTTGCGCGCGTCTCAGAACTAGCAACGCACTCTAGCCAGTGACACTGTGTGTATTTGAGTGTGTGTGTGTGTGTGTGTGCGTGCCTGCGTGCGTGCGTGCGTGCGTGTGTGCGTACGTGCGTGTGTGTGCATGCATGGGTACAGGACCACATGCATGTTTGTGTGGGCATCAGACGCGTGCGCCTCAGAACTGGCAACGCACTGACAATGCCTCAGTCTGTAGCCACGTACTGTATCCCCCGCAAGTACTGTATATGGCTCTGAAGCTAATTCTTGATATCGCTCTGTGTGTGTGTGTGTGTGTGTGTGTGTGTGTGTGTGTGTGTGTGTGTGTGTGTGTGTGTGTGTGTGTGTGTGTGTGTGTGTGAGTGTGTGTTTGTGTGTGTGTGTGTGCGTGTGTGTCTGTCTGTCTGTCTGTAGCCAAGTACTGTATCCCCCGCAGGTACTGTACTGTATGTGTGTGTGTGTGTGTGAGTGTGTGTTTGTGTGTGTGTGTGTGTGTGTGTGTGTGTGTGTGTGTGTGTGTGTGTGTGTGTGTGTGTGTGTGTGTGTGTGTGTGTGTGTGTGTGTGTGTGTGTGTGTGTGTGTGTGTGTGTGTGTGTGTGTGTGTGTGTGCATGCGTGAGTGAGTGAGTGAGTGAGTGAGTGAGTGAGTGAGTGAGGGAGTGAGTGTGTGTTTATGTGTCTGTGCTATGCTCATTCCCATGTGTGTGTGATGTGCTCAGCTTGTGTGTGTGTATCTGTGTGTGTGTGTGTGCGTGCATGCGTACAGGGCCGCGTGCATGCGTATGAAAAGCATGAAATCTCCATAACAGTCACACAGAGAGTCACCTTCCAAATGATCTACATTTGATGACATGCACGAGTCACTTGTGTTTGCGTTGATTCAGCGGCTTCCCCTAAGACATTGTTTCTCAAAGTGGGGCATATGCCCCCCTGGGGCAGCGCGGATGCATCTCAGGGGTGGCGTGTGACATCTAATATTGGGTTTTCCTCCCAAGGAAATGATTTCCTGTATCGCCAATAAGTCAATAAGTTTAAAGCTCTCACCAACATTATATGATTAATTGTTATGAATTTGAATAGCATAGGAAATGAACACACATCTGCATTCGACTGCAGTCCCTCTTTGTTTAATATCACCAGTCACCTTTCCTTTGATTCTGCGAACCAATCGCAAAATCAGTCAGGGGGGGAATGATGGAAAAAGTTTGAGAACCACTGCCCTAAGATGACTTCCTCGTGCCTTTCTTTTTTTTATATATTTTTCATGCAATGGGAGTATCCCAAGGGAGTTACAGTAAGTCTGGGCAAGATTAAAAAAAAAACATATTTTTGGCAGGTGCAGTTCAAACGTTCAGGTTTGTTTATGAATGCAGTCCCTTAGTCTCCAGACCGACAAAACATACTGTGCTTTATTTATGAGTTTGTTTTTTCATGTTATTCACAAAGGACTTGTGTCTTCTCTTCTTTCCTTTCTTTGCCTGCAAGGCAAGGCAAGGCAAGGCAAGTTTATTTATATAGCGCATTTCATACACAGGTGCAACTCAATGTGCTTCACAAAGTTAACAAATGTAAATGAAAGGAAACAGGGAAGAAAGAAGGAAATGAATTAGAGTCAAAAAGCATTTGCAAGACAGAACACTTGGAGAGACGACGGAGGTAATGTACTGCATTGCATTTAGCGGACAGCAATTCCAGCATGACTTACTTACTGGTACAATCAGAGCTGGACTGACCATCTGGCACAGCGGGCATTTCCCGGTGGGCACCACACCCTTTTGGGCCCCTATTTTCAGAAATGTAAAACATTTTTTTTTTAATACACTTTTTTTTTTACACATTTCTGAAAATAGGGGCCCACGAGCGTGCGGGCCCACCGGTGAGTCAGTTCTGCACCACTAATTATGAGGGGGGCCCTTTAAGACGAAAGTGCCCGGGCCTTATTCCTCCCCCATTCCAGGCCTGGGTACAATGAATTATGGACAGACAGAGACGGCTCACCTAGAGAGCAGTGCAGGGTTAGATGTCTCGCTCAAGGACTCACATCAGCCATGTATTTGGGTGTAAGAAAAGCTGGGGTGCATTTCCCAAAACCAAACTAGCTTACTACATTAGCTACTTTATTGTTTTCAATCCACCTTAGCTTCTCGCTTGCTCGCCTACTCGCCACTTGCTCATAGAACATTCGACTAAACGTTCCTGCGGGTTTAACTGCCAATGCACCGGCCAGTGCATTCCAATTGGTTACACACTTACTCGCCTCGCTCAAAGTTAAAATATTTTCAACTCGGGATCCGCCCACATCGCATCGCTTATATACTCTCCTCGCCTACTTGCCTAATGCCGTATGAAAAGTGCAATTTTCCCAGTCTGAATACGATTGAATGAATACTCTGAATTTAATGGTGGTGCAAAGTATTCATGAAAAAGGTAACATTTGTGAATGGGCAACATCAATTCTGGAAATAAACTACTAAAAATATTACACAGTGCACCTAGGAATATGCCATTTTTGTAATTAATTTTGAAAATGCATGCCTATTCACAACTTTGACATTTCAATGAATATTTACTAGAATAAATCTACTGATCTGACAAAATAGAGAAAAGCAATGTAGATTTCCGACATTTTGAACAGGTATACTCAGAAAATAGATGGGGATGATAAATAGAAACGTTAACACTTGTGAATGGGCAGCATAAAGTCTGGATATAATAGACATACTGTTGGAAAGGGCAGAAAGAGACCTTTCCAATGGTACCATACACTCACCCATACACAAAAGCTATGTAAATAAAAAATGTCAATTGAAACGTGTATGCAAAAATTGAGATATAAAAATGTATATTATTTTCTCTAAAAATGAGGGAGGTCCAGACCTCCCTGACCTCATATGTGGCTACGGCCATTCCCATCAATAGATATGTCTTTCAATAGAGTCTGGGAAGTGATTCTGATTTGCAACAGAATTTCACCAACAGTCTTAAGCCTGTCTCACCCATAAACATTTCTGTTTGGGCTCTTTGATGCGTTCATGTACAAATTGTTCTGCAATTTTAGTATCAACGTGAACTTTGTATAACTTATAATAACAAAAGCATACCCTGCATGGATTTGATTATAGCTAATCCCCTGGTGCTGCTACAATATTCCTCTCACTATAGTACCAACTCTATCCCAACACCCTGAGGGATATGGACCCCTGCATTGATGGTGATGGCTATATGGCAGTGATTCTCAAAGTGTGGTCCGGGGGCCAACAGTGGTCTGCGACAGAGCTCAAGTGGTCCGCGAGGGGATTTCTACTCTTCCAAGACAAACTATAATTGGCTATGTTTGTAACATTGTTACAAAGCTAAACAAAGCTGACGTCTCATTTTCAACACAATAAGACAAGCTTGTAATGTGATTAAAAAGTATGTGATCTGCATCGAAATTAGCAGTGTCAAATTAGCACCTGTCAACAGTCAATTCAGTTGACAGGTGGTCCCTGAACATTTTTGGGAGGACGAGGTGGTCTTCAGTCTGAAAAGGTTTGAGAAACACTGCTATATGGTATAGATTTACTTATCCGATTCTTCTGAAACTCTATATGTTATCTCCTAATGGAGCACCACATGCCTGCTTGGGAAATTAAAACCTGCAATAGATAGATAGATGAAAAAAAGACACAGTGGAAGTCTTGTGCTGCGGAGTCTTGTCGGACGATATCACTTATGACTGCATGCCGTTTCTAATGCATTTTAGAAGTGTGTGTGTGTGTGTGTGTGTGTGTGTGTGTGTGTGTGTGTGTGTGTGTGTGTGTGTGTGTGTGTGTGTGTCGGAGGGTATCACTTATGACTGCATGCCGTTTCTAATGCATTTCAGAAGAGTATTGATTTGACTGTTTATGAGATGCTATCAGCGTAGTTTGTATTCTGCAGTCCCAGAACCCCTACCCCCCTCAAACACACACACACACACACACACACACACACACACACACACACACACACACACACACACACACACACACACACACACACACACACACACACACACACACACACACACACACACAATTTCCATTTAATGAAGACCTACAACAGATACACAGATCACACACATGCATGCACGCACACGAAAGCACACGCGCGCACACGCACGCACACACACACACACACACACACACACACACACACACACACACACACACACACACACACACACGCACGCACACACATGCACGCACACATACACACGCACACACACACTCATACGCCCGCACGCGCACACACACACACACACACACACGCGCGCACACGCACACACACACACAAACATACGCAAACACACACACACACACACAAACATACGCAAACACACACACACACACACACACACATGCAGAGGATGTCTCTTTGAGCTAACCCCCAGAAGTGCACAGGTAATTGCTGCAAGATTGAAAACAGAGTCTAGCAATAAAAAGCTCTTTGCTGGCTTCAAAATGAATAACAAGAAAATAGGAAAGAAAAGCTGTTTTTGTATGGTGATCAACAACAGCAGCAACACCACTGACTAAAAAAAAGAAGACTTTCAATATGGCAAGACATCATGATAGTCTTAGCAAAATTTAAATTAAAATCATGGCATCAATTAGCAACAGGGCTGGACAGGGGGAGAAATAGGGCCCGGGCACTTTTGGCTTAAAGGGGCCCCTCATGGGGGAGAAATAGGGCCCGGGCACTTTTGGCTTAAAGGGGCCCCTCATGGGGGAGAAATAGGGCCCGGGCACTTTTGGCTTAAAGGCGCCCCTCATAATTAGCGGGGCAGAACTTACAGAAATGTTAAAAAATACATTTTCCATTTCTGAAAATAGGGGCACACGAGGGTGGGGGGCCCACCAGGAAATGACGGCTATGCCAGATGGCCAGTCCAGCCCTGATTAGCAAGTAGGCACAGTCTTTGTAGTTAAAAAAAGGAATACAGTTTGGTCATACAATGCATTATTTAGGATCCTCCAGTCATTTCCGACACCGTTTGGTCATACAATGCATTATTAAGGATCCTCCTCTCCTGTCATTTCCGACACCTGTGTCTTGTGTAATCGGTCTGTCTAACGGGAGACAAAATCCTGCAGTGCTTGCATGCTTTGTGTCCTATCTATCTGTCGAACAGCCAGGGGTAGGTTCATGGTCTTTGACAACACGCAGATGTTGGCTCGAGTTTACAGTATGCACGTCTGTCCCTTTGAAGTCAAGCCAAGTTAGCCTCTGAGCCGCGCCTTGATGGGCTATTAAGCCGACAACTTTGGATGTGAAGTGTGGGGGTGGTGGGGGTGGTGGTGGTTGGCGATGGATGGAAGAGGGAGGGAGGGAGAGAGGGGTGTTGGGGTGGGAGGAGGGGGGGGTGGGAGAGGAAAGTGAGAGGTAGGCAACGGGGGTTGGGGTGGGGCGAGTGATGTGTGGGGGGTTGAACCTTGATGGAAGCTTCCGATGCTAAGCAACTCAGAGGGAGAGCAACCACCTAGCCAAGCCGCGCCCTTCTAGTGACGCAACACCGTCAGCACTGCTTCTAGTCAGGCCAGGAGCAATACAAATATCGTTTCTGACTTCCGGAAAAATCGGGAACTCCTCCCACTTTGTCGGGGAAAAAACAACCAGAAGCAAACCAAGGGAGGGGAGTCACCCATGCCATTTGGGAAATGTTAATTGCTATGCTCTTGGTCAAACCAAGTCTCGAAGAGATTTGAAAGTCGATGATAATCAGGCTAGCAACCACTATCATCAACCATCAACCACCATCTCCTCCCTTCACACCCCCACCCCCTCTTCCCTCAACTCCACCACCACCTCCACCTCCTAACCCCTCCACCTCCTCCTCCCCAACTCCTCCTCCAACCCCTCTTCCCCCGCCTTCACAACCCCCTCCTCCTCCCTCTCCTTCCCCCTCTCCCTCCACCCCCCTCTCCCTCCCACTCTCCCTCTCCCTCTCCCTCTCCCTCTTCCTCTTCCTCTCCCTCTTCCTCTCCCTCTCCCTCTCCCTCTCCCTCTCCCCCACACACATTCCCCACCTGCATGCACCCCACCTTCCCCCTCCCTCCACTTGCAATTACCCTCTGAAAATAAAATCTCTTTGAGCGCCATATTCCCACCTGTTTCAGCTGCAATTATTGAAATTAGGCCTGGCAGGCAGTCAGAGGACTCAGGCAAGGTAATGCACTCCCTTCTGCACTCCCTAACACACTCCCTTTTCAAGTGTGTGTGCATCACTCCTGATTAAACCACCAGCCTCTCACACACATATGCCTGCTCACACACACGCGCGCGCACGGAAACACACACACACACACAAGCACACACATGCGCGCGCACACACACACAAACACACACACTTTCACACATGCGCAGGCAAGCATATCTCCGACTCTTGGCAGGAAGTAGAATCTCCCTGACATACCAAAAAAAAGAAGAACGCTTTTGTTCTGAAAAAAAATCACCCTCCCCCTTGTTTCCTTTCTTTTCGTCTCCTCTTCTTTTGTTTCCTTTCCTTTCCTGTAGCCTCTCTGTTTTACAAGTTTACAAGTTAATTTATTTAAGAAAGGGACAGCATATATTGCCAGCATTTAAACAAAAATGGTAAATATACAAGATTGTAGCCAAGAGGCTAATTTCCGTCTTTTGTCCCTTGACAGGTTTGATGTTCAAAAAAACAAACAAAGTTAAAACAAAACTAAAAATATGCAGTTATTGCACACGGTTGTAAAAAAAGAGAGTCAAAAATACACACACATTTTAAAATATATAATACAAAATACAATTAGTGTTTTGGCCTCTGTCAATTTCTTTTGATGATTTTTTTTTTCTTCTGTTGTTGTTGCTTGGCATAGATAAGAAAAACATAGACCACTACTGCTGCTGCTACTGGACTGTGGTGGGTCCCCACTCTCTCATCCGGGGCCGTAACCAGACATTTTCAAATACTGAGGTCAAATACTGCATGCTGTACAGCAAACTGTACATTTAGAATGCTTCAAACACTTCAGTCAAACTCTTAAGCTTGTTTTCATTAACTGCTGTCTTGTATACAGACTGAATGTATCATTGTTGATCATACATTGATTTTCATCATAGATACATTTTACATTACTAGAAAAAAAATACAGAGGAGATGACCTCTGTGTCCTCAATGATAGTTACGGCCATGCCCTCATACACTGTATTCAGTGTTGCATGATTGGGCGGGTGCCCGCCCAATTGGACTACAGTACTTGGGATGAGCATCTGCGGGTAAAAATTGGCCATTTGGCGTTTTTTTTCAGCAGTTTTGGGCCCATAGAAGTCAATGTAATCTGGTGAATTTGGGCGGAATTTAGCACATTTTGGTGTTTTTTTTTAAGCTTTTGGGCGGAATTTGGTCAGACACATCTGGCAACACTGACTGTAGCCTATTCTGCTTAGCTAGTTTCGGTGCCGTCATTACTTCCGATCCTCAGTCAATAACCAGTTCTGATTACCAGTTCTGATTACCTATTTGTTCCATGTGGATGAGAAAGCCTCGGGTTCTTGATTAATGGGATATTGATTTTTTCCCCCCCTTTTTTTTGCAGGGTGTGGGGTGGGGGTGAGCTGAAGGTAACTAACAAATTGCTGGTAACTAGCACCTTTATTTTCCCATTTCCCAGTGGGCAAGTCGTTACAAGTTTTGGTTTCGCTCGGATTGGATTGGGTTAGGCACTCTCGTCCTCTCCTACCTTGCTTGCACAGCACACGTTGACTTACAGAGTATATGGTGGCAAAATTGTCAATCTGTCAGACTGACAGCCTACTGGTTTGCACTTTTTAAAAATAAATGTGTAAATACATCACTAATCGGAAACGTATTGAATGAATGAATGAATGAATGAATGAATGAATGAATGAATGAATGAATGAATGAATGAATGAATGAATGAATGAATGAATGAATGAATGAATGAACAGGCCAGTGAACGGTTGACTGAGTGTGTGATTGAGTAATCAAATGAGTGTGTGATTAAGAGACTGGGTGAACGAGTTTAATTATTGATCTACACATCACAAGATGTTTCATTGTAATAACCTTTATTCATATAGCTGACGTGAAAAAAATGAAATGAATTCATGCAATCTAAAGCATAGTGCAGTTCAGTGGGCCTTTACTTACAGCTTAATTACATTACATAAAAGCCATTACAGCTTACATGCCTTATATATTAACAAAACCAGAAAGACTTCTAACAAAATGTACACAAAACAAAACAAAACAATGTAACAGTTGCTATTCAAATAATGACTCGGTTAATTACTCTGTGTCTATACGGGTACAAGCAAGCATTCCAAACAAAGGCCAACTCTTTTCTACCAGTAACACCCACACTACCAGCAGTCTCTTCAAAGCAGAGCTGGACTGAGGGAGAAATAGGGCCCGGGCACTCTTGGCTTAAAGGGCCCCCTCATGGGGGAGAAATAGGGCCCGGGCACTTTTGTCTTAAAGGGGCCCCTCATGGGGGAGAAATTGGGCCCGGCCACTTTTGGCTCAAGGGGGCCCCTCATGGGAGAGAAATAGGGCCCGGCCACTTTTGGCTTAAAGGGGCTCCTCATAATAATAAATGGGGCAGAAATGACACACAGGTGGGCTCTGCACCCTCGTGGGTCCCTTTTTTCAGAAATGTAAAAAAAAAAAAAAAACATTTCAGAAAATATGGGCCCACGAGGGTGCAGGGGCCACTAGAACATGCCCGGTACGCCAGATTGCCAGTCCAGCCCTGCTTCAAAGTGTCTCTCAGTACTGAGGCAGGCGAGGCTCTTCGCTATCAGCACCCCAGGACCAGCATTAGCAATGAGAGCTACCGCAATGAGAGAGAGGCACAAATAAGACGTAGCAATTAGCAACGGACCCGACTCGACTGGCTGACTTGGCAGCGTGGTGTGCGAGCTCAATAGCACTGCCTCTAGGCCCTCATGGTTTAGAACTGTGTGCGAGCTCAATAGCACTGCCTGTGGGCCCTCATGGTTTAGAACTGTGTTTCCCAAACTTTTATTGCCCTGCGTACCCCCTAAATCCATTTTTTTCATTTGATGAGTACTCATCTAACTCATGCTCTATATCTGTTCCTCTATCCAAATGTGACTACACGCCATTTTTTTTTTATTGTTAAATTTTTCCGCATACCCCTAGTGGTACGCGTACCCCTGGTTGGGAAACACTGCTTCAGAATAATGCAAGCCGGTTAGCACACAGGGAGAGAGAGGAGTGTTTTTGGTGGCTGCTCTCCCTTTCCCTATCTCCCACTCTGTCTCAAGTGAGTGTGTGTGCATGCATATGCATGCGTGTCTGCGTGCGTGCGTGCTTGTGTGCATGTGTGTGTGTGTGTTTTGTATGTGAACATGTACGTGTGTTTGTTTGTGTGAACAAATGCATGTCTGTGTATGGCTGTGTGTTTCTCTGTGTCTGAGTACATACTGAGTACTGTGTGCATGTGTGTGTGTGTGTATTGGACAGTGAGAAGGTATGGTGGTGATGAAATGAAACAAGAGGGAGACGTCTGGGCAGCTCTCCTGGGCTCATGAAGCCCCAGTCTGTCTGTCTCCCCCTGTTCTAGAATTGTACCTGAACATTCCACAACTCCCATAGAACTCTATTTTTCAAAATTCCGCAGAGTGGTTCTGACATCATAGAGAGAACTCAAAATGTAGCTAAAATTCTAATTGCATAATATACAGTATTTGATGGTACTGCTCAAAGGGTTTCAGAGAGATGGAGATAACACCACAAACCCCTCACTCTTCATCTGACACCAATCTTCAACCCTACTGTCGGTGCCCAACGGGTTCTGCCTGCCTGATCCGTTCCCTTTGCACACTGCACATGCGCAGTATGACGTATACGGAAGAGAAATTGCCTGATTTGTTCCGTTAATTTTTAACTTTCTCGTTTTAAGTGTTTATTTTGCAGGAGGAAGTTTGCATTTTAAACTGTCTGTTTTATAATAATATATAACCGTTACAGAAACGCTAATAAGGTCACCAACTGGTCAGCTAACCAACTGACTATTCAGAGCACAATATTCTATTATTTACAGCGACACACACGTTTTATGTAAAACAACGATATAAAGTAAAGATATAATATCAATATATAACATATCTCTTTGTGTTAATGTTCTGGCGGCTGCAAAATAAACATTTAAAACGTGAAAGTCATAAGGGAACGGATCAGGCAGGCGGAACGCGTTGGGCACCTACACCGCTTCAAAGTCGTCTGCCAATAGAGGAAGTGTGTAGCCTAGTAGTGCACGCGCGACAGCTATTCTGATGCCCAATAAATGGACAGGTAGCAAAAGATGGTTCCTCTTTCATGTGTCACTCTTGGAAGCGAGCCAGACTGGAGACAGCTTGTAGTTAGCAATAATTAGACAGACTGTAGTTAGCAATAATTAGCATGCCTCATTAAAACAAATCTCGTCTGATTTTCACATTAAGTAAAGGAAACGGTAACACTTTACTTAACGCCTGTGTCTATAGCGCATTATAAGCGCATATAACAAATATGGACATATTATAACAAATTAATGTTTTATTTTATTTAACCTTTATTTAACCAGGAAAAATAAACCCGTTGAGATTAAGAACCTCTTTTACAAGGGTGTCCTGGCCAAGTGGCGGCTCAAGTTACAAAATTAAAATTACACAGTTGCATTAAAATAACAAATCAAGTAAAATAAAACGTCAATTGAAACAGTTACAGACACATGCACATTATAATTACTTACAACGTATTTTGATGACTACGCTCATAATGCTTCATGATGCTTTATATTGACAGCTATAAATAACCATGAATCTAGCTTATAATACTTTATAAATCCAAGGGTGTCATGAGTGCTTATGACTGGCTATAAACTACAGGCTGCCTGATCGGGCTTATAGCACATTATGAGTACCTATACCCCTCTATGTACAGACCTGTATGCTAAACTGTTATAAGGGCTCATAAGATGCTATAATGTTCCATGTGAGATCATAAGTTGTCGATGTGTGCTAGGTAAAGTGAAGTTCATATGGATGCATCTACAATGCACATCTATAATGCATCATAATGTACTGTAGGCCCCATCAGGCAGCCTGTTGTTTATATCCAGTCACGAGCACTCATAACATCCTTGGATTTATAAAGCATTATAAGCTAGATTCATGGTTATTCATTCCTGTTAACATAAAACATCATGAAACATCATGGGTGAAGTCGTGATGCGTTGTAAGTAATTATAATGTGCATTATAATTTGTTATAAATGTGCTCATAATGCGCTATAGATATGGGCTTCATAGAAAGTGTTACCAAGAAAAATAATGCTGTGACAGTGAGTCTTTTTTTCCATCTCTTATATTATGTTATTACTGTTTCATCTATTTAGGATTATGTCATCATGCTATAATTGCCATCAAAAACAAAGATCTGTCCCTCATTGAACAATCTTCCGTCACGTCATTGTGCTATGACTGTCATGAATATGCAAAAAAATGATATCATGTGATTTGGTAATCTAAGCAGAATGTATCCAATTCTAAAAAATAAATGAATAAATCTGCTCTGCAATACTGGTGCATCTCCTATTTACAATCTAGCCTACGTGTTTTCACGCTATAATGGAAACGTTCCTGTTTGCACAAAGTAATTCTCCAATTTCATTAACTCTCTACGGGTCCCTTGAACAGCCATGTTAATACCGCGGCAAGATAAAGAACTCCCTCATTCCCCAAAAGCAATTTCCTAAATGTAATTTGGTAATGCATAATTGATGAGTAGGTCATTGCATGGTGAATTCACTAACTAACTAACCAGCACAAACAGTGATGCCCCAACTCTGCTAGTGCTGTGAACCAGATAGATGCCATTATATACAGGGCTGGACTGGCCATCTGGCATAGCCGGCATTTCCCGGTGGGCCCTGCACCCTCGTGGGCCCCTATTTTCCAATTTCAAAAAGCAAAACAAAAGTCAGTTCTGCGTCGCTAATTATGAGGGCCACTCTAATCCAAAAGTGCCCGGGCCCTATTTTTTCCCCAGACCAGCCCTGATTACAGCCAATGGATAAAGAATAATACATGTCTGGTTTATGACACCAAATGATGTAAAATACAGTAGATATGCTTCACCATGATGCCAGAGTGATAATTTAATTGAGTATATAGCATTGGACTATTGGTTGATCTAAAAAGGGTTGCAGGTACCGTATGAATCCTGTCCTAGTAGGTAAATAATAATACCTTAGTTGTACATACTAGTGCCTTTCAAGTAACCGAAGTTCGCTCTACAAAAGGGGGTGGAGATAGGCATAGGCAGGACCATGTTGTTAAGCACCATAGACCTCAGTGAATAAATGAAGAGTTCAGATGCAAAACCCACTAAGTGCCTTTTCAGAAAATAATCTTAATTCATTTTTATTTAATACAAAGCTATCAAAATTGCACATTTTTTTATTTTATTTATGTAATATAACTATTTATATGTATTATCAAGTACATGAATGTAATCTAGACCAACAACGGGGTTCTCTAAAAATATAGAAGTGCAGGTCTTCAGAAATGGAGTTAGGGGGTTTTGCATCTGAACTCTTCAAATGTGATTTCAGATGCTGTTTGAACGTAGCCAGTGTGGGGGATTGGCGGATATGGAGAGGTACTGTAGACTTTTCCAAATGGTGGGGGCAGCAACACAGAAGGCTCTGTCTGTCACCAGAGGCCCATATGAGGCAGGGAATGACAAGCTGGTCCTTGCCAGAGGACCTCAGGGACCTTGATTGGGATTAATGCGGGAAGAGATCGGCGAGGGACTGGGGGGGGTTGGGGGGTGGTTATGGTTGGGGGAGAGCATGGAGGGATTTGTATGTGAGGAGGAGTAGGATTTAGTAGGTGATGCGTGACTTCACTCGGAGCTTCAGAGTGAAGCAGCTTGAATGTGGGGGGTAATGTGTTGCCACGGCTTTGCGATGGCTGGATTGTCCTTAAGCAAGGTATCTGCTGCGTCCCCACATTGCTCTGTGACCTCTTGGGAATAAAGCATTTCCTAAATATAAGGCCATAGCTATCAAGTCATATTTCCTGTTTATTGGAATGTGACGGCACTTGAAACCAAAGATGCAGAAGGTGATGCAATCTGCTACCTAGTGGAAGACACAGTATTCCCCCCTTCACGATAGATAACTGACTCACATCATAGCACTGCCTATCACCTCCAAACAGAAACAAGAGTGGTGGTTGCACGCAGGGCCGTAACCAGACATGTTCAAGTACTGGGATCAAATACTGCGTGCTGTACTGCATACTGTACATTTAGAAAGCTTCAAACACTTCAGTCAAACTCTTAAGTTTGTTTTCAAAGCACAAAAGCACAACAATACCTCTTAATGTATGTCCTCTACAAGTCTTCTGTTGTCCAGTCTTGCACTTTAAATGTCTGTATGAGCACTGTCTATGTCCATACTGTCTTAAGTCCATGTATAAGTACTGTCTATGTCTATACTGTCTATGTCCTTACCTAGATTAGTCTATGTCTGTATGGGAAAGCAAGAAATGTAATTTCAAATTCTTTGTATGACCAGTGCATGTAAAGAAATTGACAATAAAACCTACTTGACTCTTGACTTGACTTCATTAATCAATGCCTGATGATAAATGGGTGTGGCGTATACATTTATAATTGTTGATCATATATCGGTTTTCATCAATAGATACATTTTACATGCTGAAATAAAATACTGAGGACATGACCTCTGTGTCCTCAATGGTAGTTATGGGCATGGTTGCACGGCACGCTCTCTATCAGCAATGAAAGAGACAGAGGACCACTCCTGCGCTGAAGTGAAGCTGATGGGGGGGCAAAGGGATCTGTTTACCCAGGCCTAGGTACAGAGGGGCCCAAAACTGGGTCCTCATTACATTGCATGTAGGCTATTGGGTGGGGGGAGGGGGAGGGGGGGTATGTCAGATGACCTTGTCCCTGGCCCTGTCATCACTTCACTCGTGTTCTAGTTTTGCTCAGTGCATTCCATTCCAATTTCATTTGGCATGGCCGGCCATCATGATGGACTGATGGACATAACGGCTTGTAAAGAAACCTGATGTGCAGAATGGAGGGCCACTATGTGACTAAATAAAATAAACATCAGTAAATGGCATTTTGCAAATGAAAAAAAAACATTTAAATGGGGTCTGTATGTCATATCTCTCTCTCTCTCTCTCTCTCTCTCTCTCTCTCTCTCTCTCTCTCTCTCTCTCTCTCTCTCTCTCTCTCTCTCTGTCCAAAGTAATGTTATTTGAGTATTCGTGTTGTCATCATTATATTCACAGCTAGGGCCTGGCTATCTGCTGGGCCTGCAAAACAGAGATATTACTCATGAAAACAAACAATCATGACTGATATATAATGTGGCGTTCAGAAGTGGGTGAAATTGTGAACTTTAGAGTTATCTTCTTTTCTAGCGAGTGGCGACAATGTTTACATTTTGAAGGTGTTGGCGCTGATATTTATAGAGTCGCAGCCGGCCGTGTTGATTATGTAAGCACATAATTGGTTCATCTTCATCGCGAACTCTGACAGTCGGCTGTTTATGTTTTCATCATGAGCAGGGCCGCTTACAGCTTTGGCTGGGCCTGGGACAAAGTCAACTGAAAGGGCCCCCCCACCCAATACATACAATGTAATGAGAACCCAATTTTGGGCCACCTCTTTCCCTGGGCCCGGGTCAATTGTCCCCTTTGTCTCCCCCCCCCCTGTCGGCTTCCCTGATCATGAGTGTGTTTGTTCCATGCAGCTCGGCGCTCACTCATGAATGATACATAGATACAAGACCCGCCATTTGTTTCACGATTTAACCGGAAAACGCTGTATTGTGGGCACCAATCATGCATAATTTGCTTCATTCCATAAAAAGCTAAATCAGTTTTTTGTTTTTTTTTGTTTCGTTTGTTTGTTTTTCGGGTTGTTTGTTTTTTAATCCAAGAAATTCCAAACCAATTACATCTCCGACTTGTTGTTCTACATTCCTCCAATGGCATCTCCCTTATCTCGCTGCTGCACCATCGCTCACTACAAGGAGCTTTTCCATGCACTTATAGTTCACACTGGATTTATTTCTTGGAGAACAATGCCACAGAAAAGGGGGGAAACAAGAGGATTTCCCACCACAAAAGACTCAGCTTGTTTGCTAAACATGGCTCTGACGCAGCTGCTGGTGGGGTTGGGACCTCAAGTCTTGTAGGGGGTGTTGTCCAGCTGCATGCCTGCCAATCACTCGTTTAGTCTCTTTATTCCCCAGCAAAACCAAATAAGTGTTTGTCTTATAATGTTTACAAATTTCAGATTGCCGTATTTTTAATATGAAAAACATTTCCTTCGTATGATAATATGCTGCTCTCTGTCCTTTTGAAGCTCATAAAAGTGGACGTCTTTGGGAGGAGAAAGCTTTGCCGAGCCGAGCGAGCTCAGCTAAATTGATGCCAAATGCATGGCAATTTTTGCAAAGCCGTACAATCAGCAGTGGAGCACAGCAGACTGTTGGTGTAAATCTGATCTACTTTGTGTCCTCGGTTATTGGAACGGCTGCTGAAAGCCCTCAGTTTTAGCTGCTCGACAACAATCATAGAATGATCTTGTTTTCTCGAATTTCATTGCTGTTCTTATCTTTCTCATGCCGGTCTTAAAATATCGAAAATAGACACAGGAGTAAGACAGACAGGAACATGGAGAGAGAGAGAGAGAGAGAGAGAGAGAGAGAGAGAGAGAGAGAGAGAGAGAGAGAGAGAGAGAGAGAGAGAGAGAGAGAGAGAGAGAGAGCACAGAAATGCTACTGTACTTTTCGGTACAGGCATCGGTATGAAGGTGATTTATTTCCCAGTTAATCTGGTTTGGCAGAGGAGAGGAGAGTGTGCTGCTTGCTGTTTGCTATATTTACTGGCTCCACTGACCTGGCGTACAGCTGCCCTGCTGAGATAGGAGCTGCAATCCTGAGGCCTATACAGCCACTTCACTTCACTCCCTCTCTCCCCCTCTCTCCCTCTCTCTCACTCTCTCTCTCTATCCCTCCCCCCCTCTCTCTCTCTCTCTCTCTCTCTCTCTCTCTCTCTCTCTCTCTCTCTCTCTCTTTCTCCCTCTCTCCCTCTCTCTCTCTCTTCAATCCTGAGGCCTGTACAGCAGCCACTTCACTCCCTCTCTCCCTCTCTCTATCCCCCTCTCCCTCTCTCTCTCTCTATCCCTCCCTCTCTCTCTCTCTCTCTCTCTCTGCAATCCTGAGGCCTATACAGCCACTTCACTCCCTCTCTCCCTCTCTCTCTCTCCCTCCCTCTCTCTCTCTCCCCCCTCTCTCTCTCCATCCCCCTCTCTCTCCATCTCTCTCTCTCTCCCACCTCTCCATCTCTCTCCCTCCCTCTCCCTCTCTCTCTCTTCAATCCTGAGGCCTATACAGCAGCCACTTCACTCCCTCTCTCCCTCTCCCTCCCTCCCTCCCTCTCT
>NC_085870.1:2941570-2944070 GCF_034702125.1 Engraulis encrasicolus
CTACTCTACTCTACACACACACACACACACGCATGCACACACACACACACAGATCCTCCTCCTGTCGTCTACTCTACTCTACACTCTACACACACACACACACACAACAGGCCCGAGGGAACGCACGTATGGGTGAGTGAGTGGCTTCATAGAGCCAAGCATCAGCAATCAGGATATCGCTGGATGGATAAGTGTCGCTGCATACACACACACACACCGTAATGATCTTGTTTATACGTACGGATTAAGACACTTGGAGGCACTTGAGGGTTTCATTTGCTAAACAACCCTAAACAACATTTCAAATCTTTTCATTTTCGTTTACAATGTCTGTTACACTCTGCTCTGCGTGCCTCCTCACCCCTTGGCAGCCAGCAGCTCATCTCAGTACGCACTTAACTTGAATAATTAAATCACACGTCGCGCAGTGAGTCTATAAGATCATCACAATTATGCTTTTTATGCATGAGAGATGCAGTCTGCAAGACGTATTTGCTTCTAGTGCCACTGGCATACTGTTTATTTCTTCTTCTCATCTACAGAGGAGACATAGTGCAGGTTTGGGGAGGGAATCATTTGTAATTTTATGTCTAAAACTTGTAACTTCATACACACTTGCCGACTTCAAGCTGTTTTAACCCTCCTGTTATCCTCAGATTTAGGTTACATCCGTGGTCCTTGGGGTCATTTTGACCTCATTTTTTGAAATTGTCACTTTTGTCACATTGACCCCATATATTTAGGAAAAGTCATCAAAGATTAAGCAAAAGAATTGTGTACTTCGTGTATTTTTCAGACGTTAAACATTGAATGGGGTCAAATAGACCCCAAGGATAACAGGAGGGTTAAGCTTTAGCTCTTTAGATATTTCATGTAGAAAGCCAGAATGGACGTATTTATGACAACAGCCATTCTGCTGGCAGCACTTAAGTGCACGGTACTGCTGTCCACTGAAACATCCACACTAGAAGCGTACACAGTAGACTAATGCCTCTTTTTCCACTGCCGTTTTTCTGGTAGGCCTACAGCTCGACACAGTGAGACTCGGCCGCCACTTTTTGCTTTTCGAATAGGCACGCCACATCTCAATCGTAAAGTTGCGCTGTGTCGAGCAGTAGGCCTACCGGAAAACCAGCAGTGGAAAAAAGGCATAACAGCAGACTTATATGCAAGCGATTTGTTCTCGCCTTGAAAAGCTACCACCAGTTTGAGTAGGCATATTCTGAACATCAGCTGGAGAGACATTACAGTAAAATTAGGAGGCCAACAAATTCTAACTAACAAATGCTAACACTTGCGAACAGTGTAATTCATCATTTATCTTTCTTCAGTCTTATCTTCTATTAGACTGCACATGACAGTAGTGCACACTTACAGTAAGTTATTCAGTCACTCTCTGACAGTGGTGTAGTCTACTTTTTTTATGGTGGGTATACTGTATATATGAGCATGTTTTGAAGTGGGTATACTGTATATATTTGTGCTATTCAAAACAATGGATCAATCAATTTTAAGTGGGTATACTGAAATCCCTGAAATTTAGAAGTGGGTATACTCCGTATACCCGCGTTCTACGTAGACTACACCACTGCTCTCTGACTCTTCATCACAATTATATTTTATAAACAGAGAGTTGAATTTAACACGGTTATAGAGTATATAGCATAGGGCTTTGTTGTGTCAATTCTTAAAATGTTGTGTCACTTAAAATGTCATAATTCACACATTAACAGAACATTTAACAGAGTTGATTGGGACCACCCTCAGAACTTGAACAGTCTTGAAGTAACACTGCACTTGATATTATTTTCTGTGTGTGTGTGTGTGTGTGTGTGTGTGTGTGTGTGTGTGTGTGTGTGTGTGTGTGTGTGTGTGTGTGTGTGTGTGTGTGTGTGTGTGTGTGTGTGTGTGTGTGTGTGTGTGTGTGTGTCTGTGTGTGTGTGTGTGTGTGTGTGTGTGTATGTGTGTGTGTGTGTGTGTGTGTGTGTGTGTGTGTGTGTGTGTGTGTGTGTGTGTGTGTGTGTGTGTGTGTCCGTCCAGTAGTGCTGACAGTCTTTGTCCAGATTACATCTGTCTGTCCTCGGGAGTGGTGGTGGAGGAGTGTTGTGTGTGTGTCTCTCCCTCTCCCCCGTAACAGCACTGGGGCTCTGAGCAAATAGATGTCAGCTCTACTGACAGACCCTGACAGCCGGTCACGGAGGTCAAGACTGACCACAGCTCTGGCACATGCTGAAAGAAAAATGAAAACCAACAAGATAGAAAGAAGCCCCCCCAACCCCTCCAACACACACACACACACACACACGGATGCACGCATGCGCACACGCTCATGCGCACACACACACACACACACACACACACACACACACACACATACACACACACACACATAGGGATGCACGCATGCGCACACACACACACACACACACACATACCCATACACTAACTCAAACACGCACACATGCACGCACGCACACACGCATGCAGGCAGGCACGCATG
>NC_085870.1:2951570-2954070 GCF_034702125.1 Engraulis encrasicolus
CCCTCCCTCCCCCCTTATTGTTCTTTTACACGGCACTTTGCACAGCTGCTACTCCCCCTCTCTGGAATCCCCCCACCCCCCAACACCCCCTACCCTCACCTCTGGTGCAGCGCTGGGGGAACCTTGAAAGAGGAGGAGGACAGCAGAGCGAGAGGAGAGGACAGGGCTCAGGGACACTCTCTCCTCTCCTTCTGGGGAGGTTAAAGATGGCTTAGCATAATAGCACTCTTCTCTTCTCTGGGTCAGTTCTCTGGCTTGGATGCCAAGTACACTTCACATTTAGATAGGCGCTGACTGGGGGTGGGGGGGAGCTGTGTGCGTGTGTGTGTGTGTGTGTGTGTGTGTGTGTGTGTGTGTGTGTGTGTGTGTGTGTGTGTGTGTGTGTGTGTGTGTTTGTGTGCGCGTGCATAAGTGTGTGCATAAATGCGTGTATTTGAATGTTTGTGTAAACTGTGTGTGTGTGTGTGTGTGTGTGTGTGTGTGTGTGTGTGTGTGCAGGCGTGCGTACATGCGCGTGTGCACGCACGTGTGTGTGTGCGTGCGTGCGTGCATGCGTGTGTGTGTGTGTGTGCGCGCGCGCGCGTGTTAGCGTGCATACGCATACTAAGTGGAGCTTGGGCCGGGGGAGTCTAATGGACTTGTGCAACACACTTAAAAGATTATGGATCTTTTAACTGCTTAAATTAAACCCTTTGTGTCATGGGCAAGAGAAAGGGAAAAACCACCCTCTTTAGACTGCCGTATGACAATGACCAGATGCTTAGTGAGAGTGGTCAGGGCCGGATTAATGCACAGGCTAGATATGGCTGCAGCATAGGGGCCCCCCACCTGCCAGGGGGCCCCAAATTGGCCAAAAGTGAAAAGGTGCAGAATTGTGACAACATGCAATATTGGAAAATGTATCTGTTGTGTTTAGTATAGTTGGTAGAGCTCTGTATAGCTCGTAATTATGACACTGTCCATGTAGATTTGGTGCAAAATTTGCCTTCTGATGGGGCCCCACAGCAACCTGTAGCCTAGGGGCCCCAGGCCATCTTAATCTGGCCCTGCGTATGACAATGACCAGATGCTTAGTGAGAGTGGATTATACTCTGTGTAATGCACGACAACTGTAAATAACACAGAGGATTGAGAAGTGTTTTTAGGACAATGGCACATTTGCGGGAAAAGTCTGTCGTCTCTTAAATACATAAAACAGATTTCGGATGATCTTCCTTCCCCGGGTTGAAATATCCGCTGAGCAGTAAGCCCCTTGAAGTGCTCTCTCTCTCTCTCTCTCTCTCTCTCTCTCTCTCTCTCTCGCAAAAAGAATGTCACAGCCTCCCGTGTGTGTGAGTGAGTGGCCGTGTAAATCTGTCATTTTCGGGATGATTTCTCCATTTGTTTGAGGCTCATAGTCACGCTCAAGAGGGGGGCTCCTTTAGTGCAGCGTGACCAAACATCTGAAGCTGTTTGGATGAAAAGAAGCAAGACAAACAGGCCTTTGCAGCATGGAAATATCTTTGGCTGCAGTACAATGCAGAATATTTCTTTCGGTAGAGGAGAGGGGAGGATCATCATGCACCAATTTAGACAAGTAAAGGAATGTGCAAAGACAGTTGAAATAAAAAAAATGTGTGCAAATCAAGCAAGATAATTTATTTATTCTTTTAATTTATTTTTAATTTTCTCAGTGTTAATTCAACACGCAGAAAGTCAGATACAACATTTTGCAGTGCTAATTTGCAACACGGCAAAAATTCACAGTAAAGAAAACGTGCAGAGCATGTCTCGCGCACGACAGGATTTGTTAATGTCACGTAGCGGTTCGTGGGCTTACACAGGCAGTGCATTATGGGTGCTGACATGCTCCCCTATTAGGAAGTGAACACCGTGTGTCAACTCTATGTATAATAGATGAGTTTAGCAGCAGAGGACCTCTCCTATCGGCCCTTGTCAGGTAGCCTAGCCGTGATAATTACTCACCCCCAGTTAATGAACACCTTGCGCTGCGCAAGCCTCGCCATCGGCCCAGTTGTCAGGCAGGAAGAGGAAGTCGATGACTAAATGGCTTTTCTGTTGCAATAGACTCCGTCGGCTCTGCTGTACGGCGACGGTCGGCGGCAGTAACGGCAGTAAATGTGCCAGCAGAATATTTTCACATGATGAATCATTAGTATCTCCTCTCCTCCGCTCGGCAAATGTGTGTCTCTATTAAAGCCGTGCGATTGTAATTGGTGAATGTAATTTGCCAGAGTTCAGCGTCTCGTCTCGTCTCGTCTCGTCTCTGGCAGCTGTTTAGCCAAGCAGTCCATGCCAAGCAATCCCACAAACAATAAGAAATCCTATTAACAGAGAACTTTCCACATTTAAACAGTGTGCATTACTAATAAAACTGAACAAAAGCCAACACTATCTATGTTAGTTTTTAATTAGTGAGTGTAAATTTTGCAGAAGTTTCATTGTGGTTTTCTCACAGTATTCCTGACTTTTTTAAGTGTCATAAGATGACATGAGAGTG
>NC_085870.1:2956570-2976570 GCF_034702125.1 Engraulis encrasicolus
ACCACTGCCTGCCTGTCTGGCATGCATCTTCAAATCACACCTTAAAGTACAGCATCTTCGCATAATGGCAGTTCCACAGTATTTTGACCCTTCTTGGCTTATCACTGGTCCATCACTGTCACTCAACAATGTTAAATACTCCTAAAGGAAGAAATAGCCGAAACGCGTTTGCTTTTTGGACATGGTGGTAATATAAATAAATAATGAGAAGCAATTTGTGAGTGCAGATTTTTCTTCCTTAAGTTGATACATTTTATCGCGCACCCAAAGACTTTCGTTTTTCCCAAGAAGTTGAGCGCGTCCTTTGCCAAAACTTGAAATGAAGGGTTCAGATGCAAAACCCCCTAAGTGCCTTTTCAGAAAATAATCTTAATTCATTTTTTATTTAAAGGGACACTGTGCAGGAAATGGTCAAAAAAGG
Source organism: Engraulis encrasicolus (assembly GCF_034702125.1). Taxonomy (NCBI): domain Eukaryota; kingdom Metazoa; phylum Chordata; class Actinopteri; order Clupeiformes; family Engraulidae; genus Engraulis; species Engraulis encrasicolus. The sequence continues at coordinate 2,956,992 of NC_085870.1, forward strand.
TACTGCAACTATGCAGCTCATTGAAACTAGGCTCTCTATTGCCAAATTTGATCTTTACATGAAAGTCTACTGAGTAATAAACAAATATTTTCTATTATGGTCCAAGTACAGTCCTTTTTGCATCTAAAAATGGCTATTTTGGGAAATTCAAAATGGTGGACCATGGAGAAGATCCCCCTTTTCATGTATGTATAATTTTTCCAGTCTTAATGAATACTTAGAATTTGATGGTGGTGGTAAGTATTCATGAAAAAGGTAACATTAGTGAATGGGCAGCATGAATTCTGGAAATAAACAACTAAAAATCTCACACAGTGTCCCTTTAATACAAAGCTATCAAAATTGCATTTTTTTAATTTTATCTATGTAATATAACTATTTATATGTATTATCAAGTACATGAATGTAAACCAAACCAACAACGGGGTTCTCTAAAAATATAGAAGTGCAGGTCTTCAGAAATGGAGTTAGGGGGTTATGCATCTGAACTCTTCAAATGTTAAATACTCCGTCATTACTCATTACTTCACTCTACTTGACTAGTATTCTTGGTCATCACTGTTACTTGTCCTGTCTTGCACTTTGATGCCAGTCTGTAAATGTCAGTCCTGTGTATGTCTAGGTCCTTTCATAGTAATAGAGAGAGAAATGTAATTTCAATTTCCTTTTATGACCTGTGCATATGAGGAAACTGACAATAAAAGCTGACTTGACTTGACTTGACTTCACACTGACATGGCCGTGCAGTGCAGCGCAGTGCAGATGCCTGATGTCCACCTCCGCCTCCGCCTGCCTGCCTTCTCATTATAGGGTCTGGCGCAGCAGCGGGAATATTCTCCTTCAGATTGACAGGCCCGCTGATAACCAGTCTGAAGAGCTCACATTAGGTCACAGTAATGTGTCAGCTGCAGAAGAAATGAGACGGAGAAAAGACTCAGTGAAGGATTCTAGAAAGGCATAAGTGCAGAAATGTGTTAGCTGTAGAAGAAATGATATACAGTATATAAAAAATCAAATCAAATATCAAACAATTCCCACAAACGCACGTTAATATTCACAATGGAATATTCCCTTTCATTGCTTTCACATCTAAACACTTCAGTGTATTTAAAAAAAAAAAACAGTGGACGGTTCTAGAATGTCATGGGTGTGAAGCTGTGTTCTGTGTTTCTGACATTCTGAAGCCTTGATTCCAATTCTATGTCCCCCAGCACAGCACACATAACAAAACATAACAGACATGCTATGATCAGGTTTGAGTGAAGCAGAGCAGGGGGTGTGCAGTGCAGTTTAGTTTAGTCACGGCCAAACACTCCTCACCTGGACTACAAATTGTGTTTCCCACAGTACTGTGTACATCCCACGCTAGGCTCCCTAGTGTTGTAATGGAACGTCTGTGCTGCATGTAGTGGGGGAGGGGGGGTGTCATGGGGGGGCGGGGGGGTGGGGGGGTGGCAGGCATATGAAGACATTTATAATAGTGTGAAGAAAATGCTACGACTGCCACCCCCGGTGCACACAGTGCACACAGTGTGCATGCACGCAAGCACACACACACACACACGCGCATGCGCACACACACACACACGCACGCTCGCACACACACACACACACACACACACACACACACACACACACACACACACACACACACACACACACACACACACACACACACACACACACCCTGTTACACTTACACATAATAATCTGGATGAAGTGATAACACTGTTTTGACAAGCAAAACTACAAATGAACGGGAGTGTTTTTGTCCTTTTTAAAAAAAAATGTAGTTATATCTCAGTAACCACATTACTGCCAAGGCTTCAGAATATGATTAATGGAATGGAGTGGAATGGGGTTATTAATAATGGGGGCCATGGAGCGTGCAAAGGGCTCATGGTCCACTGACAGGGGAGTGTGTGTGTGTGTGTGTGTGTGTGTGTGTGTGTGTGTGTGTGTGTGTGTGTGTGTGTGTGTGTGTGTGTGTGTGTGTGTGTGTGTGTCTGTGTGTGTGTGTGTGTGTGTGTGTGTGTATGTGTGTGTGTGTGTGTGTGTGTGTGTGTGTGTGTTGGGTGTTTGGTGTTTGTGTCTCTGCAGCATGAAATATTGGTCTGGATGTGGCCAGCCTCCCGTGGACGGAATTATGCAGCGTAATGTCGGAACCCCTGCTGTGTTCCGGAACCAAAAGCTGACAACACAAACTGGGGGCCACGGAACTCAGCTCATGGAGGAGCTCATGCTGAAACAACTGTTCCGTTCAACTAACACCTAAATAAATACACACACACACGGACACAAACACAAACACAAGAGCACACAAGCACACACACATTGACACAAATACAAGTGGCATCTCCTTCTCCGAATATGCAAACTGCCTATAACTCCAGAAAGTGAGCAATACTTAGCTAGCTGCTTTGCTTTTTTCTTATTTAGGCCGGCTATTTGCAGTCCTCTCACACACAGCCTATGAACATGGCCTAGGCTACCATAGATAAGTGCCACCATGGATGTTTTGTAGCCACTGTCTGTCAATGCATGAACTATTGGTTGATATTTCACACATTTTTCAGCAAAGCACAAGTCCATATATGCGTCAAAGCAGCATCCTATTTCCAGTACGGTGATGGTCCTCGCAGTGTCATCAACAACAACAATGTCCGGGGTGTTAGGGTAGTCTTTAAGGACTGTATCCAGAGCAGCAGTATTGGTCAAGTTGGAAAACCAGTTAGATTCAACCTTTTTGTGCGTGTGTATATTTATTGTTGGTCCATAAAGTTTGCGCAATTCTGTCGCTGTAATGTCCACAATGCGATTGTGACGGGCGGTGTAAAGGCCTTTGAACGCTGTGCACGCGTTCATTATGTGCGCTGTCGATTCTATTGTGTTGTCGGGGTGAAGCAGGCAGAATGGTTCATGACGGTTTGGATACCAAAGAGAAAGGTTGTATTGAGTTGGGAGAACTTGGAGTCTAGATTTGATAGCAAATTTTAGAATGTTTGTATATTGACAGCTGGATTGTGCAGCGCAGAATGAGAGACCGTTTGATCAGCGCACTGAAGGCAGGCGAGTTTGCCCTGGAGGCGCAGGTTCACCCAATGCGCGCGTTGTAGTGAATGAAAGTGATGTGTAATTTCATACCTGCACATCCTGCTGCTAAGGACCTTGGTGGTGTCGTTGTCACACACACACACACACACACACACACACACACACACACACACACACACACACACACACACACACACACACACACACACACACTAGGGTGACCAGAGGTCCGGTTTTCCCCGGACATGTCCTACTATTGAGACCTAAAAAAATGTCCGGGGGGAATTTCAGAAATGTCCGGGATTTTGTTGGACTGCCTGAAATATAGACCTAATTCATCTGCACTGTAATTTTCACTCGGTTCCATTTGACTCTACTCCAGGTTTCTCTCTACCCTTCACAAATTAGTCACGCCCTTCTCATCAAATCTTCGCACCATGTGTCCGAAAGAAGTAGCCTAGGGGACTAGCCAGTGCGCCCCATGTTTACAAGCGAGAGCGCATCTGCCTGCCGGTTCGACGGACTGCAATGCCGATAGAAACGCAAATGTACGTTCGCGGTGGAGTTGAAAAAAAATCCCGCGTGTGAAGCCAGGTATGAAGGTAATCTAACACAGGAGTATGCCTAGTAACACCACCAAATCCATCATTTAGGGAGGTACAAGTTTTGTTACACCTTGTCACAAGACTTAGCCTAAAAATGCTTTCATGATCTGACATTTCCAAGTTATTTGCAAAAGCAATTTCTAGGAGCTAGAAGGACTCATTCCTGAGTTAAGAAATTAAGCTTCTTCTTCATCAGCTTCTTCTTCTGTCTATTGCCTTTGCAGTTATTGATAACGCTGTATGGGTTTCTTATCTTATTAATGGTAGGTAAAACTCCAGTTCCTTTCTTAATGGCTGCAGTGCCCATTGCTAATCTCTGAGCACCATGCCACAAATAGCCTATCTAGGCCTAATGGATGACAGTGGAGGGGTAAATAGTGAGGTGTCTTATAAACATATTAAGCCTAAAATGTAGCCTAATAGAACTTCATTATCAATTCAGTTGAAAACCACAAATGTTGTGTTTTTTATATTTAGTTTCCAATGTTATATAGCCTAATGCTGTTCATCTTTGTGGGGAATGGCTGAGATGGGCCTACATGATGGTGAATCTATTTTTAAAAACCTAATGCAGAAATTAGAATAGGCCTATGAAATTGAGCTGCATTGTTATGCTGTTAAGCTACCCCAATATAGGTGTTAGGCCTACTATCTAGGATTGTAACAAAGGCACACTCTGCATCATATGATCACACAAATTATGTGATAGGCCTATAGGCGTAACTGAAGAGATTTTAATTGTCATTTATGGTAGACAAATGAATGTGCATGCCAAAAAGTTTGAGTGGCTTTTAAACAAATGACCATTTTGGATGCGTTGATACTTTATAGGCCTACTATCATACCTCATACCCATACAGGGACGTGCACAGGAATTTCAAAGGGCAGTTGCTCTAACCTGAAGAAAGGGCACCCCCCCCACCCCCCCCCCCCCAAAAAAAAAACCCATCAACAATGAGCGGCCTTCAGAATTTTTAGGAAACTGCACATGGGTAATTATTATTTTTAGTAGTAGTAGTAGTAGAAGTAGTATATTATTGTCATAATTATTAATATTTTTATTGTATAGTATCCTGAATATGCGTACCATATGATATAACATGCTAGTTTTTAAACATGTAGGCCTACCTATTAATCATATCAGAGATGATCAGCCTTATGCCCACCTGCCCTAAATGTCTCCTGATCCACATTTCCTCATGTGTGGTATGTGGCTGCCCCTAAATTAAATGAAATTATGAGAAAAAGCCTTGATAGTTTTTAAACCTGTATCAGTCACAGAGATTATCAGTCTTATGCCTACCTGCCCTATGTGCAGAGGTCTGTGGCTCTGAGTCATCCTCATCTTAAATGAAATGAAATGAGTAGGCCTAAATTAATAGGCTAAATATGAGGATGCTTAATCAATTAACCCACTGTCATCTTTATAATCCTTGTAGCAGCCAAAGTAGACTTAAAGTTATAATAAATAGAAATAGTTAAAAAAATTGTTAAAAAGATCATTTAATTTGAATTTGAAATTTAATTAATAGGCATATTCCATGATTAAAATGATGAATATTATATAGGAAAGCTAAAACAATAAGAATTCACAGGTTTAGGTCATTTGTTGGGTCTTTTGTAGCCTATATTAAAAATGTGTACTGTCGCTTTAAGAATGGACGAGCCGGCTTTCATTTCAGATCGCAAAGAACCGTGGCGTGGGAGCACCAGTTCTTATATGTTGCTCTGAAGCTCCGAGCTTCTCGCAGACTTTATAACCTTTTATTTTCATTACAGATATTTTAGTTAGTTCATGCACATTTTGTAGGCCTATGTCTTGAGAAGAACAGTAAACGTCAGTTATCACGTGGAGTGGATTTATTTCTACATGGACATTGACAGTGGAAACAGCCTATCTATGGGTCGGAGAATAGGCTATATCAGCGTAAGAAAACGCACTTTCCTAGCGGTCTCACCAAGATCAAACCTCTACAATCCTGAAAAAGATTCTCTGCCTCACCTGCACCTGTTCATTTTTTTCGCAGCCAACTCTGCAGAGATGTGATTCCTTTAGCTAGCCTACCCCCTTAAGTTCTCTCTTGCTTGATAAAACGACATGTCATCTGCCTGTTTCTTAGTTGGGTTAGCCTTCCACAAAACAACCTGAGCCATGTAAAACGTTGACTGCAAGCAAGCTAGCTGGCTGTCGTATTCCCCCAATATCTGAACGTGGCACACCCTCCCCGGCTGTCAGATTATTTTAGGATCAAACGTCCTAAACTCGAGATCGGCTTTAAGAGACATTAATTGTGATCATGTAGTTTAATACTGTGTAGTCTGCTGTGTTTCCAGCTCACCTCAGGCCGTCAGGGCAGTCGCTCTACTCCCACGACATCTTCGACATATTTTGCGTCTCTGCCCTGGTCGCATGCATGCTTGTTCCCCCCTCCCTCCCATGTAGAGCTGCGCGTGCCCCCCGCATCGCGCATGCTGCCCCTCCCTTTGCCTATCTCGAGGTGCGGGTGAATCTGAATTTACGAATTGCAAAGCAAATCAGTTGAAACATGAAATCTTAGCCTATTTTTCCGAGGCATATCTACAGCTGGCTGTCGGTTTTTTTTGCTACCTAAACGTGGCGCTGGCTGGCTGTCAGATGTATGATAGGCCTAACTAAAAGTTCTAAACTCAACATTGTATTAGAGAGGTTGATTGTGAGCATATTTTGTACCCTAATATGTAGACTGTGTGTAGGGCTCTAGCCGACACCCAGGCATCTTCAAAATCTTTCGTGTGTCTTATAGGCGCTCAAGGGCCTGTCGCGTGCCTTCTCCCTCCCCACCGGAGTTGTTGCGTAGCCTACCTACCTCACATCGCTCGTGCCCATTCTCGACGGGTCTGATGAATTTGTATGACTGACTTTATTGTACAAAACTTCAATCAAAATTATGAATTATAAAGAAATCAAATGATATTGAAATATGAAATTATAATTGCCATATTATTTTCCCCTCCCTTGGAAGGGCAATATCAGCCAATGTGGGCAAAAGGGCCGTTGCTCGGGCACCGTGGGCAACTATGCTCTGCACGTGCCTGTTCCCATATATACTTTCATATCTGTAGACCCCCCCCCCCCCCCCAAAAAAAAAAAAAAGTGTCCTCCTTTTTACAAATCCAAATCTGGTCACCCTAACACACACACACACACACACACACACACACACACACACACACACACACACACACACACACACACACACACACACACACACACACACACACACACACACACACATAGTGTCAAAAAGTAACCTATTAAAGGACACTGCAAAATGTCCAATCTGTGGACAAATTTACTAGCCTGGAAAACCAGCGCCAACTGCTGGGCTGGTTTATCAGGCTACAAATTTACCCCTTAATATATCGGAATCACAGCAATGAGCGAGTGTGTGGTTTTAACATTGCCCCCCAGCCTCAAGGCTTCTTTGCCAGACAGACATGGCCTGCCTGCCTGCCTGCCTGTGTGTAATCGTCCCAGCAAGGTGTGATTTGTTATGGTGATTGATGCAGATGTTGTCAGTTAGCTAGAAGAGTCTCTTCCCCTCTCTCTCACCTCCGTCTCCTCACCAACAGCCCTGTTACAACCAGGCGAGCTAACTGGGCAATTTCCTTGGGCCCAAAGCTGACAGGGGGGCCTCTGGCAATGGATGATTACGAAGGCCTACTTGTATATAAATGACAACAATGACAACTTTGAGTGTGGCAGCACCTTGCTAAATTTAATAATCAAAAAGTGCAATGACACTGCTATAGGCTTGCTATATCTCTCCCAAGGGATCTCCTCTCCGATAGTCTGAGGAGAAGAAAAACACAGGACACAGATAAGTGCGAATGTACACAATCATAAAACAATATGTGTGCCACCAAGTCAGTCTTTGCTTACAGGGCCCTCAAAAAACCTTGAAACGGCCCTGCCTCCCTCCTCTCCCCCCTCTTCCTCTTCCTCTCCCCCTCTCTCCCTCCCCTCCCTCTCTCCCTCCTCTCCCTCTCTCCATCCTCCGTCTCCTCAGTCACAAGTGATGTCTCAAGGCCTCCTCCTTATCTGCGAGGGTAAAGGGGATTATATCAGGGCTGGGCTTGGGGAGAAATAGGGTCCGGGCACTTTTGGCTTAAAGGGGCCCCTCAATATCTACATATTTTAACATTTCTGAAAACAGGGGCCCACGAGGAGGGTGCAGCAGGGCCCACTGGGAAATACCCAGCTATACCACATGGCCAGGGGCCCACGAGGAGGGTGCAGGGCCCACTGGGAAATACCCAGCTATGCCACATGGCCAGGGGCCCACGAGGAGGGTGCAGGGCCCACTGGGAAATACCCAGCTATGCCACATGGCCAGGGGCCCACGAGGAGGGTGCAGGGCCCACTGGGAAATACCCAGCTATGCCACATGGCCAGGGGCCCACGAGGAGGGTGCAGCAGGGGGCCCACTGGGAAATACCAGCTATGCCACATGGCCAGGGGCCCACGAGGAGGGTGCAGGGCCCACTGGGAAATACCCAGCTATGCCACATGGCCAGGGGCCCACGAGGAGGGTGCAGCAGGGCCCACTGGGAAATACCCAGCTATGCCACATGGCCAGGGGCCCACGAGGAGGGTGCAGGGCCCACTGGGAAATACCCAGCTATGCCAGATGGCCAGTCCAGCCCTGGATTACATCATCACGGGTTCTCCAAGTGGCGTCTCGGCTCGCCTCGGCTACTTCAGGGGAGCGCACCGCATGCCGTTTAGCATCTTCCTCCCAGCGAAGCGTGACGAGCCCAGGGGCGGATCTAGCCACTTTGGGGCCCTAGGCAAAATATAAACATGGGGACCTCAAAAGTCATTCTTTTAACACGTCAACAATTGGCATGGAAGGAGTGCGGGTGCCATTTTAGTGTTTTGTCTCATATACGTTCATCTTGGATTACTTTACACAAGTGACACATTTAGGTCAGGCCTACTTTTTTGTGTGTGTGTGACAGTTGGGGGCCCCTATGGAGGGCAGATTTGGTCGGGGCCCTGGGCAATTGCCTAGGTTTGCCTAATGGAAAGTCCGCCTCTGGACGAGCCACCGAGCTAAGCGGCTCGGGAAAAGAGCATAGCAGGGCTGTAAGCCTCTCCGGTGACTCTCTGGGAAAACCAATGTCACATTCATGTCACTTTTGCGTGCCTTTGCGAGTTGCGTCGACTTTTTTCGTTGATCTCTTAATGTGACACGGGTTGGCAGTTCTTATACTGCTCTGTCTGTATACTGCAGCATTTTGACTTCTGAAAATTATCAGTGTAAGCGGGATAGTGTGTGTGTGTGTGTGTGTGTGTGTGTGTGTGTGTGTGTGTGTGTGTGTGTGTGTGTGTGTGTGTGTGTGTGTGTGTGTGTGTGTGTGTGTGTGTGTGTGTGTGTGTGTGTGTGTGTGTGTGTGACCTGCACTGCCAAAGGAGAATGCATACAGGCTGCCAATGTAAACTGAAAAAAAGAGTCAAATGTTTTTGTTTTTTTTTTGCTTAGCCAAAGTCACATCACCTCGCTAAGCACAGCACAGCACAAAAACAAAGACAAAGACAGGGGGAAAAAGTTACATTTGACAAAATGTCCTTTCATTGCACATAAAGAGAAGTTGGAATTGAAGTTGTGCAAAACAAAGCTAAGCATTCACACAATGCAGAAGTTAAAACATTCCATTCTAAGCAAACCACTCTTGTTTCTGGAGAGTCTGTGAATTTTATTACCACAATGGTAATGTGAGCAAACAAACAATTTGCTTCAGCTGTTTACCTCCAAATGAACATATTGCATAAACAAATAGAGAAAAGTCCTAATTGAATCACAAACAGAATTGGTCTCCGACTTAAAAACCGCATCACATCTCTTTGTTTTAGCAGTGCAGATCGCCGACCTGTATATATTCTGTATCATTGGTGCAGATTTAATAAGTCCTGTTTCTTGACCCACTCTGTGCAAACTGATGCAAATTAAAAAGACACTCATCACCTGCTACGGTGGTTATGGAGATTTTTACATAACCTGTAAAAAAATACAGTAATTAGCAGAGAATATGCAATTTTAAACTAACCAGTGAAAGTGTATGGCCATTAAACACTATGCCTTTTAAAACACAGTAGAAAAAACAGTGTCAATTCAACTCTTAAAGAGTTGATTAATACTGTCTAAGTGTTGAATTAACACGATGTTTTTATTGTAGAGCGTTAACTTGCAGCATATTTTGTCTAAAGTGGAGAGTGCTGTGCTGAGGGGGAGCGAGTCCTAATGGGTCTAGCTGACACTATCAATCAAGCAGCTCTCCTCTCCTCTCCTCTCCTCTCCTCTCCTCTCCTCTCCTCTCCTTTCCTCTCCTCTCCTCTCCTCTCCTCTCCCCTCTCCTCTCCTCTCCTCTCCTCTCCTCTCCCCTTCTCTCCTCTCCTTTCCTCTCCTCTCCTCTCCTCTCCCCCTTCTCTCCTCTCCTCCTCTCCTCTCCTCTCCTCTCCTTTCCTCCCCTCTCATCTAATCTCCTCTCCTCTCCTGCCCTCTCCACTCCCTCTCCTCTCCTCTCATCTCCTCTCTTCTCTTCTCCTCTCCTATCTCCCCTCCTCTCCTCTCCTGTCTCCTCTCCTCTCCTCTCCTCTCCTCTCCTCTCCTCTCCTCCCCTCCCCTCTTCTCGGCTCTCCTCTCCTCTCGGCTTTCCTCTCCTCTCCTCTTTCCTCTCCACTCCGCTCCTTTCCTCTCCTCTCCACAGCTCCTCTCCTCTCCTCTCCCCTCCTCTCCTCTCCTCTCCTCTCCTCTCCTCTCCTCTCCTCTCCTCTCCTCCACTCCTCTCCTCTCCACTCCTCATCTCTCCTCTGCTCTCCTCTCCTCTCCGCTCGTCTGTCTTTACCAATCCAGCACTGCAGATTTATGGGTCCTGCCAGCCACAATTAGACCGCGCTGCTCACAGGAGAAGGAGGGATTTAAAAAGGGGGTGGGGGTGGGGTTGGAGGAGGAGGGGGTGGGGGGCAAGAAATGGTGGAGAGGAGTCAACAGGACATGAGCTTCTCCCAGGTGTGTGTGTGTGTGTGGGGGGGGGGGGGGTGGGGGCATGCATGAGCTGCTCCCATGTGTGTGTGTGGGGGGGGGGGGGGGGGGGCATGCATGCATGCTCCCATGTGGGGGGGGGGGCATGCATGAGCTGCTCCCAGGTGTGTGTGTGTGTGTGTGGGTGGGGGCATGCATTAGCTGCTCCCAGGTGCCTAATCTGACAGTGACCAAACTCTTAATGGGCTGAACCAGAACCAGAACCAGAACCAGGGCCTCAATGAACTACTGACAGAGGCCTCATTACAGAGAGAGAGGGGAGGGGGGCAGAGACAGAGAGGGGGGGGGGGCAGAGACAGAGAGAGAGAGAGAGAGAGAGAGAGAGAGAGAGAGAGAGAGAGAGAGAGAGAGAGAGAGCGAGGCGGGGGCAGAGACAGAGAGAGAGGGTTAGCGAGAGAGAGAAAAGACAGACAGACAGGCAGACAGACAGACAGGTAGACAGACAGACAGACAGACAGACAGACAGACAGACAGACAGACAGACAGGCAGACATGCTGGCAAAGGCCCTTTCGTCTGCACTTTTTGAGTAAAAATGCTTTTGTCTCCTCATTAGACAGGTCATCAGCTGGGAAAATTAGGCCTTTCGTCCTACCGCACTTTTCTCTGTGGATTACTGACCAGAAGCCCTATTGGAAGAAATTAAAACATGGGGCCACGTCAATTTTTGCTCAGAATTCAATATGGCCACCATTTTCCAAAATGACTTGTTTTCATGCATTATTACATTGTACTATAAGGTGATATTCATGAATGATTAACTACTTTCAGCACTATTCTGTCCTATTTCCTTACATACATGTTTACAAAGGTTGACTAAACTAAAACAAATGAAAATAAAGTTGGCCACCTTGCAATATCCAAAGGAAAGTGCTGAAAATAATGATTGAAGTGCACATAGAGAGTCTATGGCTGGGAAAATTAGGCCTATTGTCCTCTCAGGGTTTTCACAGTGGATTACAGACCAGAAAAAGAGATTCACCAGCTGGTTGCCGTCTCAAATGTGCTCCAAAAACCAAAATGTTCTCTGTTTTTCAGAATGGCAGACTTTCATATATATTTTTCTCAATACTATAAGACCATGATTATCAGTAAAGACAACCTATTTTCAGTGAAATTCTGGCCTATCTCCTATCTACAGACGTGAGTACAAAGGTTGGCAACAGAATGATGTAAATATATATCTTGCCCCTTTGAAATATCCTAAGCATTGTTGTCAGAAAATGACTGAATTACACATACACAGTTGACTGCTGAAAAAAGACTATTGACCTGCCAAACTTTTCACATTAGATTACTGACCAAGAAATTTTCAGGCCTACATTTTTTTGCATAAAGCAAGGGTGAGTGTGCGTGCGTGTGTGCTCGCGCGTATCCCCCGCTCATCTTTCCCCTGTTCTACAGTGTCTTTCTCCCCCACACTATTCTGCCTCCCCCACCCCCTCACTCATTTCCCCCCCACACATTATTCTGCCCCCCGACCCCTCACTTTCCCCCCCCACTATTCTGCCACCCACGCTCACTCCCCCTGACTCATTCTCCCCCCACCCCCCATCCAATGTGAAAAGTTTTGGCAGGTCAACACCCCCCCCCCCACACACACACACACACACACTATTCTGCCCCCCCGAACCCCCCACACTATTCCCCTCCACCACCTCACTCATCCCCCCACACACTATTCTGCCCCCCCACCCCCTAATTCAACCCAGACTCATTACCCCCCCCGACCCCCCACTCTGCCCCCCTAAGTGTAAAGTGGGGGGGTAGGGGGGACCGAATGATGTGGAGGAGCGGGGGGATGAATGAGGGGGTGGGCGGGGGTAGGGGGGCAGAGTGGGGGGTGGGGTGTAATCAGTCGGGGTTTGAATTAGGGGTGGGGGGGCAGAATAGTGTGTGGGGGATGAGTGAGGTGGTGGGGGGGGAATAGTGTGGGGGTTTCAGGGGGGCAGAATAGTGTGTGGTGTGTGTGTGTGTGGGGGGGGGTTAAGATGAGTCTCGGTGGGGGGTCGACCTGCCAAACTTTTCACATTGTATGGGGGGTGGGCAAGTATTTTTGTGGGGGTGGGGGAGAATGAGTCGGGGGTGTAGCGTGGGGGCAGAATAGGGTAGTGTGGGGGTGAGTGAGGGTCGGGGGGCAGAGTAGCATGGGAAGGATGAGTGAGGGGGTTGGAGGGCAGAATAGTGTGGGGGGGAAAGACACTGTAGAGCAGGGGAAAGATGAGCGGGGGATACGCGCGGGCACACACGCACACACACTCATCCTTGCTTTATGCAAAAAAAATGTAGGCCTGATCTAATGTGAAAGCAGGTCAATAGTCTTTTTTCAGCAGTCAATTGTGTATGTGTAATTCAGTCATTTTCTGACAACAATGCTTATATGCTTATTATATTTTAAAGGGGCAAGATATATATTTACATCATTCTGTTGCAAACCTTTGTACTCACGTCTGAATTTCACGTCAGAATTTCACTGAAAATAGGTTGTCTTTACTGATAATCATGGTCTTATAGTATTGAGGAAAATATATATGAAAGTCTGCCTTTCTGAAAAACAGAGAACATTTTGAATTTTGGAGCACATTTGAGATGGCAACCAGCTGTTGAATCTTTTTCAATAGGCCTTCTGGTCTGTAATCCACTGTGAAAACCCTGACAGGACAATAGGCCTAATTTTCCCAGCCATAGACACTCTATGTGCATTTCAATCATTATTTTCAGCACTTTCCTTTGGATATTGCAAGGTGGGCAACTTTATTTTCATTTGTTTTAGTTTAGTAAACCTTTGTAAACATGTATGCAAGGAAATAGGACAGAATAGTGCTGAAAGTAGTTAATCGTTCATGAATATCACCTTATAGTACAATGTAATAATGCATGAAAACAAGTCATTTTGGAAAATGGCGGCCATATTGAATTCTGAGCAAAAATTGACGTGGCCCCATGTTTTATTTTCTTCCAATAGGACTTCTGGTCAGTAATCCACAGAGAAAAGTGCGGTAGGACGAAAGGCCTAATTTTCCCAGCTGATGACCTGTCTACATTGTCGAGACCTCTGAGCATGGAGAGTCTTTGGCGGTTATATTCATATTCACATGCCTTGTTAGTCATGCTGTATAGTGTACCCACAATGGCCAATGTCCCGATCATCATAGTCTCTTTCTGTGCTGGTTGAAACCCAAACAGACAAGTCTTAAACTGAAGCTGAAAAACTGAAGCAAAATCCATATTTACAGAGTGTTACATGAAATTGCAACGGTAAACAAGCGAAGCATATTCGAGTGAAGATTAAATTGCCTGGCTCGAGAGCCTCGCAGATCCTTTGGTTGCAGCAGCACAAAACACAGCATTTCATTTGCAGTCAATCTCGATGACATCTCTTTATTCAGCAAAACAAAAAAATCTCCACGTACGCACGCAGTCGTTTAATACAGAATACGAATTTAGCATGAGTAATGGCCAAGGGCTGAGAGAAGGCAAGCACGAGACAGAGAGAGAGAGAGAGAGAGACAGAGAGAGAGGGAAAGATGGAGAGACACAGAGAAAGAAAGGCAGAGGGAGACAGCATCTTACAGATATACAGTGCCCTCCATAATTATTGGCACCCCTGGTTAAGATGTGTTAAAAGCCTTAAAATAAATTCAGTGTTTATTGCAGAAGAATACTGTCACACTGAAAATTGTAGGAAAATGTAGCCTTCAACTCAAATGAATTGTAAGAAAATAAAAAAAATCCCTGACTAAAAAATAATTATTTTTCATTAAATCACCTGTTCCACAATTATTGGCACCCTTAACAATTCCCAGGAAATAAATATAATTGAAGCATTTCTGTCATTTCTACAGTAGTTTACAAAGTTTACCAGAGTATGTAGGAACATTTAATTAGTAATTCATCACTTCCTGTTTCCCTGGGGTATAAATATGACGTGACACAGAGGCCATTTCTCTTATCCACTCTTAAACATGGGAAAGACAAAGGAACACAGCATACAAGTGAGGCAGATGTGCGTCGACCTTCACAGGTCAGGCAGAGGCTACAAGAAGATTGCCACTTAACTGCAGCTGCCCATATCCACTGTGAGAGGAATAATTAAGAAGTTCAAAACAACTGGAACAGTGGTAAACAAGCCTGGACGAGTACCCAAGTTTATTTTGCCACCACGCACAGTGAGAAGGATGGTAAGAGAAATCAAAAGATCTCCAAAGCTCACTGTTACAGAATTACAACAAATGGTAGCATCCTGGGGTCACAAAGTCTCCAAATCAACCATCAGGCGCTGTCTACACGCCAACAAGCTGTTTGGGAGGCATGCACGGAGAAAACCTTTCCTCACTCACAATCATAAACGCAAACGTCTGGAGTTCGCCAAGCGGTATTGGGGCTTCAACTGGGACCGTGTGCTTTGGTTAGATGAGACCAAGATTGAGCATTTTGGCAACAAACACTCTAAGTGGGTCTGGCGTGCCACGAAAGATGCTCATGCTGAAAAGCACCTCATACCCACTGTGAAGTATGGGGGTGGGTCAGTGATGCCGTGGGGCTGTTTCGCTTCCAAAGGCCCTGGGAACCTTGTTAGGGTGCATGGCATCATGAATGCTTTGAAATACCAGGACATTTTAAATCAAAATCTGTTGCCCTCTGCCCGAAAGCTGAAGATGGGTTGTCACTGGGTCTTTCAGCAAGACAATGACCCTAAACATATGGCCAAATCTACACAGAAATGGTTCACCAGACACAAAATCAAGCTCCTCCCATGGCCATCTCAGTCCCATGACCTCAACCCCATTGAGAACCTGTGGGGTGAGCTGAAGAGGAGAGTACAGAGGAGAGGACCCAGGTCTTTGGATGATTTAGAGAGATTCTGCAAAGAGGAATGGCTGAAGATCCCTCTTTCTGTCTTTTCCCATCTTGTGAAACATTATAGGAGAAGATTAGGTGCTGTTTTGTTGGCAAAAGGGGGTTGTACAAAATATTAACACCGGGGGTGCTAATAATTGTGACACACATTATTTGATGTCAAATAATTATTTCTTTATGTGGGATTTTTTCCCCACTGAATAAATGCTCTTGTATTGAAGGTTGGATTTTTCTCTTTTTTTCCATTAAGGTCCCATATTATTTAGAAAAATAAATAAATAATTGGAAGCTAAAAAACACATCTCAACCAGGGGTGCCAATAATTATGGAGGGCACTGTATATATTTTTTGTACTTCTTCCTCTCCTTTGTATGAAGTGAAACGCAGGCAGGCAGGCCTCACAGCTAAGAAAGACAGATGCGAACAATCAGTGAGACGGATCTGACTGGCGCCCGTGGGGAGGCATGCCGGGGGGGGAGGGGGGGGGGGGGTGGGAGGCGGGAGAGATGACGGGGGGGGTGTGGGGTCATGCTGACTCAGAAGAACGCTGCTGACGCCTGACAGCACGGGAAGATTTCCATCAGAAGAAACTCCTTTTGCTTTCAGTATGGGGAAGATGGGGGAGAGAGAATAAGGGAAAAGGTGTGTGTGTGTATGGGAGAGAGAGAGAGAGAGAGAGAGAGAGAGAGAGAGAGAGAGAGAGAGAGAGAGAGAGAGAGGGGAGAGAGAGAGGGAGAGAGAGAGATAGAGAGAGAGAGGGAGAGAATAAGAGAAAACGTGTGTGTGTGCATGGGAGAGAGAGAGAGAGAGAGAGAGAGAGAGAGAGAGAGAGAGAGAGAGAGGGAGAGAGAGAGAGAGAGAGAGAGAGAGAGAGAGAGAGAGGGAGAGAGAGAGAGAGGGTGTGAGAGAGAGATAGAGAGAGCAAGAAACAGAGGCAGGCAAGGATGATGAAAGATGGACTTTTTTTGCATAAAGCATGAGAGTGTTTTGTGAGTAATTGAACCCTCCAGGAATCAACATCTCAATTAAAAAAACATGCCGAGCATTTCGAAGGGTGTGTGTTCGTGAAACAGACTCACCACAAATCCGGAACAGCAAGCGTGAGCGAGGGCTGCACGTGAGCAGGGCCGGATTAATGCACAGGCTAGATATGGCTGCAGCCTAGGGGCCCGCACCTGCCAGGGGGGCCCTGATTGTCCAGAAGTGAAAAAAATGCAGAATTTTAACATTGAAAAATGTTTCTATTGTGTTCAGTACAGTTGGTAGATAAGTTGTCCTCAATTCCTAGCTCGTAATTATGACATTGTCTATGTAAATTTCCTGGAAAATTTGCCTTTCAGGGGGCCCCACAACGACCTGTAGCCTAGAGGCCCCGGGACATGTTAATCCGGCCCTGCACGTGAAAAGCTGCAGAGATGAAAAGACAGAGCCTCCATCCCTCTTCCTGACAATCTCATCACTTATTCTTTCTCTTCTTCTTACCATAAAACACAGAAGAGAGAAGTGTTTGACAGACACAGGAGAACTATTCACTTACTAGGCTGACTGCCTGTTAAATGTCAGTTGGGCGGGGTGGGGGGGGGGGGGGGGGGGGTGCTCATGCTCCCTCCGCAGGGGTGTAAAATGCTATTAAATCATCAAACAAAAGGGTGAAATGTCATTTTGTTAAAGATCTCAGCCCAGCCATTTGCAATGCACATTGGCGCGCGCAGTCGTAGTCAAAGAAGGCAAAGGAACATTTGTTTACTCAACAAAAACACATTAACATTCCTGCTGCCATCTTCTACTTCCCACTCTATATCAGAAGAGACAGTTTGAGGTGAGTTGTTTATGAACTAACACTGTGTGTTCACTAATCTTCTTTTTTTTTTCGATTTGAAGCTATCAGCACATATCAGCAGATTTTTTTCCTGCTAACCCCCCCCCCCCCTCCTCTCATCTCTCTTCAGAGGTTTGATGAATCCTGTAGTCTCTGTGTGGGCAAACAAAAATATTTTCGTTTTTATGTACTCTTTTATTTTCCCCCAACACAGCCGTGCTCGTGCTTTGCAGCTGCTTCCCTATACAAATGAACTGAATTGAATTGAATGAGGACTCAGCTAGCCACAGTAAGCACCGGGTGGCTATTCACTATGGTCTTCCCTCTGCTGCGACTACACTTCATAACAATGTGCCAATACTCACACCTCATTCTCCTCCCTGGGGACGCAGTCCTTTACAAAATAGATGGATAAAAAAGAGAGAAAAAGGCTTCGAAAAGAAAAGAAAAAAAAAACACTTCAATTGGATGCATCTGTCCAACGTTCTCGCTGACATTCTGCTTGCAGAATCTATGCAAACAGGCTCCATATCTGGTTCTCATCTCTCGGGTAAGGAAATTATTGGCCTGGTTCCAACCCTTTATTAAAAGTGGAGGAAGGAAGGAAAGAGGTCTGCCCTCAAGCAAACTTTAAACTCGGCTTTTTAATAAAGCCATTACTAACACCTCAATTGGGAGACAAATCTATCAAGGGTGCGCTGCAATTGGATATCATAGAGAAAAAAATAGAAGACAGGAGCGAAAAAAAAACCCCACTAGAGCCATTTTTCTAACGCTAATGTGAGCCACATGAGCCCCTAGCTCTGCAAGACACTACTCTCTGTTTCAGTGCGATTCACTTCACTACTTTGCATTCACAAACCAACCCCTTAACAACCTATGAGGAAACGGCATGAATAAAAAGAGTTGAAAAAAACATGCTCAATTATTGAAGAGGTGGGAAAAGGTGCAAGCATGAAGGATGTGACTTGAGGACCATCACTGTTCACCTGGGTGGGGTGGGGTGAGGCTGTTCACCTGGGTGAGGCTGGCTGTTCACCTGGGTGAGGCTGGCTGTTCACCTGGGTGAGGCTGGCTGTTCACCTGGGTGAGGCTGGCTGTTCACCTGGGTGAGGCTGGCTGTTCACCTGGGTGGGTGGGGCTGGCTGTTCACCTGAGTGGGGCTGGCTGTTCACCTGGGTGGGGTGGGGCTGGCTGTTCACCTGGGTGAGGCTGGCTGTTCACCTGGGTGGGGTGGGGCTGGCTGTTCACCTGGGTGGGATGGGGTGGGGCTGGCTGTCCACCTGGGTGGGGTGTTGGTGGCTGTTTGAGGACCATCACTGTTCACCTGGGTGGGGTGAGACTGGCTGTTCACCTGGGTGGGGCTGGCTGTTCACCTGGGTGGGGCTGGCTGTTCACCTGGGTGGGGTGGGGCTGGCTGTTCACCTGGGTGGGGTGGGGCTGGCTGTTCACCTGGGTGGGGTGGGGCTGGCTGTTCACCTGGGTGGGGCTGGCTGTTCACCTGGGTGGGGTGGGACTGGCTGCTCATCTGGGTGGGGTGGGGCTGTTCACTGGGGTGGGGTGGGGCTGTTCACCTGGGTGGGGCTGTTCACCTGGGTGGGGCTGTTCACCTGGGTGGGGCTGTTCACTTGGGTGGGGCTGTTCACTTGGGTGGGGCTGGCTGTTCACCTGGGTGGGGCTGTTCACCTGGGTGGGGCTGGCTGTTCACCTGGGTGGGGCTGTTCACTTGGGTGGGGTGGGGCTGTTCCCTTGGGTGGGGCTGTTCACTTGGGTGGGGCTGGCTGTTCACCTGGGTGGGGCTGGCTGTTCACCTGGGTGGGGTGGGGCTGTTCACCTGGGTGGGGCTGTTCACTTGGGTGAGGCTGGCTGTTCACCTGGGTGGGGCTGTTCACTTGGGTGAGGCTGGCTGTTCACCTGGGTGGGGTGGGGTGGCTGTTGACCTGGGTGGGGCTGGCTGTTCACCTGGGTGGGGTGGGGTGGCTGTTCACCTGGGTGGGGTGGGGCTGGCTGTTCAGCTGGGTGGGGTGGGGCTGGCTTTTTACCTGGGCTGGGTAAGGCTGACTGTTTGTCTGAGTGGCTGCCTGTTTGCTTCCCTGTCAGCCTGCCTTCCTTCTTACACACAGAGAGAGAGAGAGAGAGAGAGAGAGAGAGAGAGAGA
>NC_085870.1:2981570-3039070 GCF_034702125.1 Engraulis encrasicolus
CCATTTTAGCTGGTGGCGAAAAAAAGTTAATTTAGAGTGTTCTTTAGTTACTCTGCAGTTCATCTTTTTGATACCATGTTATTACTAGAGATGCACCGGATCCTGATTTTTAGGGATCCTGCCGGATACCGGATCCACTGCTTAAGATCCTGCCGGATCGAGAACCGTATACCGGATCCTACGAAAGGGTTGAAACACATAGCCTACTCGCACATGTGGGCCCTTTTTATTACGTTGGCTCACTCTATTTTTTAGACTCATTGGCTTACTGCCACACTGCCTGCACTGGCCGCTTCCAAAGTTCTTTCACTCCATGCAGTAATTGGGGTTGTGAAAGACTGACTGAAAAACCTAGGCTAGAGATGCACCAGATCCTGATTTTTAGGTAACTGCCGGACACCGGATCCACTGCTTAAGTGCCGGATCCGGATCCTGCCAATAAGCGAATAAGCGCCCCACGTGGGGGCGAAAGGCGGAGGACGCTCGTGACAATGACGTACACCTCTGCGCCAGATCCATTGGTCTGCACTATGTTGTTGTTGAGTAACTGCCAGCGATTGGGTGAGAGGTGTCCAATAATTTCAAACCATAACTGAGTGCAAACTTCCTGCTTCCTGCAATCGCTTCAGAGCAAACAAATGCCAGACCATCAATACGAAATGAAAGGCCTGTGGGAGATTTCTGCTTCTGAGCATCGAGTACTAGTGCATGCAAAGTGCTGTCCCTGTCTTGCCACTGATATAATACTGGAACTAACACTGCTGGCCTATGGCAGATTTCAGCACCATGGACAGGGGACGGTGGAGTCCTGTTAGGGCCTTGTTTGCTGACTAGCCATGGTTGAAAATGCCCGGCATGATTTTTTGACCCAGACTAGGAGGTTAGCGTGTTTCTTTCAGTGTGTAAACACCTGGCTATTAGCGGGCTGGAAAATAAAGTGTTACTCCTTCTAGAGTCATCTTCGTGGCTTGTAAGACGGACAGCGAGAGCTTCATTGCATTTGTCTCCCGTCTCCTGTTATTTACTAATTTTCTTGTGAATGAAGTAGAAACTCATTATCCAACGCTTCCAAAAAGAAGAAGCGAAATTGCAATTGGTGAGATAAAAAGGCGAAAACAATTCAAATTTTTAATTTTGAAGAATGAGCTGGGCTGTGCACACTGGCTGATTGCATACTAGGGCAGGCGATGCTTAATGAGTGTATCTGGCGAATTAAAACAGTGTCTATGACAGCACTGCTAGAGAAGACTGCCAATGTCAACCTGTGGAATTTCTTTCCTTTTTTCTTGGAGACTCTCAGTGTTTGGGCTCACACAAATGCTTACCGTTATTATATCTGTGTTTGGGCTGAAAGCAACAAGCCACGTTTCACAACAGAAATATCGACAATGAGAGCCAAACTAAAAAAAATGAATCGATTTTTCTTTCAAAAAGTTGTGTTTTTTCTCTTTTTTTCTTTCTTCACTTAGATAGAACCAGAGGGTTTTGTGTTACAGTAATTGCAATGGTGGTGCCAGCCGGAGTCAAAGCCTGAGATGATACATTGAGCCAGGATTCCTGCAAACGGAGCGCGAGCTAATCCATTCTAACGCTGTACAAGGCCTGCTGCTCTATGCACGCATTTGCAGAAGATTTCATACGGCTCCCGTGCCTTGACCTTGGTGGCTGTTGAAAAAGAATGATTTCTTTTCTCTCCTCCAGGGCTGGACTGCCCATCTGGTATAGCGATAATTTCCTGGTGGGCCCCGCACCCTTTCTTTCTTTCTTTCTTTCTTGTTTCCTTTCTTTTTTAAATAGTTTTTTGTGAAGCACATTGAGTTGCACCTGTGTATGAAAAGCGCTATACAAATAAACTTGCTTTGCCTTGCCTTGTGGACTCCTGTTTTCAGAAATGTAAAAAAAAAAAAAGCCCTAAAAATACGTTTCTGAATATTGGAGCCCACAAGACTGCGGGGACCACAGGTGAGTAAGTTCTGCGCCGCTAATTATGAGGGGGGCCCCTTTAATCCAAAAGTGCCCGGGCCCTATTTCTTCCCCAGGCCGGCCCTGCTCTTCTCTCACTGTAATAGTCTATAATAGAAGCAGTTGTAACAGTGATGTGATGGGGATGAATGCAGTCGGTACACTAACCAAACAAAGACAGAAAAAATGGAAGTAGTGTCAAACCCAGATGCTGGAAAAGATAGCTGACCTTGACTGTGTGTGTGTCTGTGTGTGTGTGTGTGCGTGTGCGTGTGCGTGTGTGTGTGTGCTTGTGTGTGTGTGTGTATGTATGTGTGTGTGTGTGTGTGTGCGTGCGTGTGTGTGCGCGCCTGACTGTTTTCCTCTACCGGATATTGTCAGGAGTGTGCCAATGACTGGCAAGGGAAATTGTCTGAAGTACAGCAGCGATATTTATAACAGATTGCCATTATTAAATGAGACTTCTAGAACAAACCCCAGCTCCTTGCTCCAGCCCGCACTGTTTGCAGATGACTTTACTTCATTTATTGCAGTTGGTAGTGTCGAACATCATTCTCAGCGCGCCCCAAAGGCCTTCTTATATGAGAAAGGAAGATCCACGTCTCAGACAATGATGCAGATATAGTTGCCTGGATTAGCATGCATTTGGGAGCTTTCATGGGATGCACCGATACCACTTTTTTGAAAACCAATACAAGTACGAGTACATTAATGTGTGTACTTGCCTATACCGAGTATCGATACCGATACCTTTTACCACCAAAATACAATGAAAATAAATGCATGGCCTTGTTTTTTTCCACCTGTGATATTTTTATTGTCCATTTCCATGTAGATTTAAATGTTAGTAAATGTATGAGGTGGCACTTTTTTCCATTATGCTTTCAAGTCCACAGAACGTGACAAGATTTTGCATTGTTTTGTATAATAGCAGTATCGTTCCTGGTATCGGCAAGTGCTTGACGAGTACGAGTACGAGTATAATGAGCAGTATCGTATCGGTGCATCCCAAGAGCTTTCATACATTCACAGCTTATTCTTGTCTTTGTCTGCTGTGCATTATTATCACAGATGATCAAGAAGACCCATGGTGATATCAGTCTGTATTTGGTTGTGGATATTCATATTGAGTCACATATAACGCCATGCCATATAGCCAACATTTCATACAAGAGGAAAAGACATCAATGTATCTGTGGTATAGGCTACACAATATGCTTACCGAAACAATGAAAATACAAAGTAATGTATTGGTGGTTACATACCTGATATCTGTATGTCCTGCTTTAGGCCTACAGTGACAGTGGAGACACAGGACACCACTCTTACCGTGCAATCACACCGCCGGCATTGAACGCGTGGAAAGATGCGGAAGTAACTGACTTTGTATGGGAGAGGAGGCGGCAGAAGCATGAGAAGCAGCAAACACGTTTCTAGAGGCAAGGGCATCAAAAGCGTCAAAAGCCGAGGGCGTCAAAAGTTGAACTTCATCTAAAAATATGTAATGAGCTCGGCGGCAGCAGGCGTTAGCCAATGGAATGTTCCCATTTTTCTAAACACGAGCAGCGGGTGGTCGAGATTCCTGGCTGAAAGCTTCAGGTTGAATTGTTCGCCGCGTTCAACGCCCCTGACCAATGCTTTCCAGGCAGGAGTCAGCAGCGTTGTGGCTCTTTCAACGTCGGCGGTGTGTGATCACAGCATGAGTCCAGAAGCCTACATCAGACAGGATTCAATGGTGGTGAGGAGAATGTTGACACTCATGTACTCATGTGAGCCTTGGTCCTCTTCCATGAGACTCACAAAACATAAAAATGACATGACACATGTCAGGAACACTATTGACACATTATTGATATTTGTGACTGTTGTGTCATGACGTGTCATCCAGTTTTTGGAATGTCAAGTTCACATTGTTTGGGTGTCTGTCTGTACTCTGGGCATTCCAAAACATGGTGTTAATAATCATACATGATACATGATACATGATGTTAAAGGGACACTGTGCAGGAAATTGTCAAAAAAGGTACTGCAACTATGCTGCTCCTTGAAACTGGGCTGCCTATTGCCAAATTTGATATTTACATGAAAGTTTACTAAGTAATAAACAAATATGTTCTAGTATGGTCTAAGTAGAGTCATTTTTGCAGCCAAAAATGGCTATTTTTGGAAATTCAAAATGGCGGACCATGGAGAAGATCCCCCTTTTCATGTATGAAAAGTGCAATTTTTCCAGTCATAATGAATACTTTGAATTTCATGGTTGTGGTAAGTATTCATGAAAAAATTCTGTATAAATAAACAACTAAAAATCTTGCACAGTGTACCTTTAACAATCACAAACATCAATAATGTGTCATTATAGCCTATTCCTGACATGTGTCATGCTATTCTTATACAGGACACCCTTATGTGGCAATTTGAACTTCCCGACAAGATCACCGTTACCGAGAAGCCAAATGGTTTGAGTCAAACAATGAAAGCAATCAAGAGATGGAATAACAACAAAGCGCAGAGTGGGGAACAAAATCCCCCCTGTATAAGGTTTAAATGGGGCCTTAATTACCGTTGGGACTGAGTTTGGGTTCTGCGATAAAATTGAGATGATGACACACATTTACCGCATCAATAAATAGTGAGACACTGGCAGAGTTTTTTCGGTGGAACCCCTTAGATGATAAGAAGTGGCAAACAACAAACAACACTGGGAGAATTGCATTCATCTGGCCTGTTCCAGGTTTATTTTTTTTCTCAAAACACAATAGCAAAAACGGGCTCTGACAATCTTTCGTGATTTAAAAAACAGGACCCAAGGGCCAAACAAATCAAACAAACAAGTGCTTTTAATGAAAGAACAAAAAAGAGCCCACAGCACATGAGATTGTCTGTGCACAGGTATCCGTGATTTGGCCGTTGTTGATGGGTGATTACTGATTAGTAATCCTGGGATGCCGCTTGTGGAAGAGGAAGTGTGAAGGAATTTGAAGACACAAGAGGAATAGATATGGGAAAAGATCACATCACATCACCAATCTCCTTCATGTTTAACCTTACCTCCAATTAAAACCTTTGACCCTATGTTTGTAATGGCATATTAGTGTAAGTTTATCTACAGGTAATAAAGTAAACTGAACTGAACTGATGCCTCTCAGTTCAGTTAGGCTGCTGTACAGCCTACATGATATGTATCTGTCCCTATCAAATAAACCACAACTGAACTGAACTGAACTGAACTGATATTAAGACGCTCTCTGCGGTTTGGCTGAGTTTGTGTGGCACCTGCGGCATGCCTGTCTCAAAATCTACACGGTGTAAGGTAGTTAGTTGGCCCTGACTAACTCCTAACTTTTATGTGTGCATTAACGTGTCAGTATGAGTGTACGATCTGATGCATGTCTGTCGGGACAGAACACAGCGTTTAACTCGGGTCCAAGCGTTCACGCAACATCTGGGCCACCACAATCTCTAGGCCCTCGGTAGGCGACCAATGCAAGCCCAGCGCTTCTTCTCATGCGCTCCTCTTCAGTGTTCAAGGCTCGTGAGGAAAACCCCACGTATAGTTCTTAAAATCCAAAAGTCTTCGTGTCTTCAGCAAGCTGTATGAGTCAGTCTCTAATATCCTTAACAAACCTCTCGGCAGGTGAATTCTCCAATTGCCTGCTCACGGCCTAGCAGGCCCGGCTAGCACGCGAGAGCCACCTCTCCTGAGGTCTCGCTCCGGAAGTCTCCTGTGACCTCTGAACCCCTATATTTTATAGATAACCAGTTGCGTCTCCCCCGTGTGATGTGGATATGATAGTGGGCTGTACTGTTCTGTGCACCTACTGACCCTTTACATCGTAACAACGGTCATTAAAAATGCCCTCACAGTAGAGTAGAGTAGAGTAGAGTAGAGTAGAGTAGAGTAGAGTGCTTTTATTGTCACTATATAAATACAGTGAGATTCTGTTTGGAAGCAACCCACAAATAAAAAGATATATTAACAGTATAAAAAATAAAATATAAAAGTCCATATGCATCTCACAGTATAGAGAGTCCTGAAGTATTGAGGGGGGGCAGGTGGCGTATTGAGTTCAGAAGTCTAATGGCAGTAGAATAGAAACTCTCCTTCATTCTCGTAGTGCGGGCACGCAGAGTCCTAAAGCGCCTGCCAGATGGTAGCATGGTGAAGAGCCTGTGACCAGGATGTGTGTGGTCTTTAAGTAAGGGTTAACGTTCGGCGAGAAGGTCGCTACCGTGGAATAGCAGCACGACAGAGAGAATCTTTAGACCCCGACACGGAGCGGAGGGGTCTTGTTCTCTCTGAAGTGCTGCTATTCCACAAAGCGACCGACTCGCCGAACGTTAACCCGCTTATTATATGGATATACTTAAATGATTCACACATGGCGGGGACATTTCTTTATTTAATGTTAAGTTTATTATAATTTTTCATGTCAAAAGATTGTTGCTGCGTGCCGTTGTGGAACACCGCTAGGCAACAGGTAGCCTAGACAACAGGTGTTGTCTATCACAGCAGCTGATTAGAGTCTTGTTGAAAAGTCGCTTTAGCAGTGAAAAGTCTTGTTGCCATTGACAGCGGTCTGATATAGACCAACCCGTCCGTTATCTCAAATATCAGACGTGCGAACGTTGGGGAGCCCCATTGAAATGAATGGAGCATTCGACCGATGACGTCACACCATAAAATAAGGATGTTTAATGCTCTGTTTGTGCAGCGTATATGGTGGATCTCCTCAAGTGTGGATAGTTGGCAACCAATGATTCTCTCTGCTGTTTTAATGATGCGCTGTAACATCTTCTTCTTGTTGTGTGTGCAGCTGGTGTACCAAGATGTAATGCTATATGTAATCACTGATTCAATCGTACACCTGTAGAAGTTAGTGAGCAGATCTCGTGGTAGCTGGGCCTTCTTTAGAGTCCGCAGGAAATATAGCCTTTGAATGTTTTCATCCTGGAGTATCAACAAAGAGGTCTGGTGACGCTGTCGTGCCAAAAAGCGAGTGCCTGCCAAAACACGAGTGCCCTCATTGAAACCAATGGAAACCAATGACCAATTTTTCAGATATTTTTTAACCATTTTTGACGATAAATCCAGCACAATTTAAGATGGAAAGCCTATCAATAAAGCATCTACATTCCTTCTGGAAGTATTACAAAGAACTGGTTACAATTTCGGTATTATTTCCATAAAAGAATCTAAGAATTGTCATAACAAATGATACAGTTTCATTCAAATTGATCAGATTAAGTGGAGGACGAGTACTGTTTCATAAGCATATTTTTAGTTCATAAATGATGTAATTAATTCTGCAAAAAACAGTATAATTTTTCCTCAAAAAATTGCATTGGTTTCAATGAGGGCACTCGTGTTTTGGCAGGCACTCGCTTTTTGGCACGACAACGCCCCTTTGCCAGACCATGCTCTGTCTACACGTTAGATGTGACAGTCAGATGCTTTGACAGTTCCAAGGTGATATTTTAAAGCTTTGTCTTTGCGGTCCCACATAATTTGAGTAGTCTGAATATTCTCAAACTAAAATGAATGCAATATAATATGGAGTCTCTGGCAGGAGTGTGTCCCAGAGAATTTAAAAGACATTTATGATAGATGATGTGATAATCTATAATAACAGACAGAGACACCAAGGCAAATCACTAAAGGAACAGCTAATTTGGTCCTAATTTCCAGTGTTTTCCAAATGTTATTGACCTGACGATGGAGTAAATTCAAACATTCGAATGCTGTTCAAACCAGAATGAGGTTGACTGGCTTGTTTTTTTTGTTTTTTTTTAACAAAATGTTGAATTATGCAATACACATGGAGGGAGTTTGTGCGTGTTTTTTTACTGTCTCCCTGTGGAATCTTCCCTCTCATTTCTTCTCCCTCCTTCCCTCATCCCTCCTTCCTTTCCTCATCCCTCCTTCCTTTCCTCATCCCTCCTTCCTTTCCTCATCCCTCCTTCCTTTCCTCATCCCTCCTTCCTTTCCTCATCCCTCTCTATTATCCTCTGCTTTCTCCTTCATTTGTCTTCTTCTCTGCTTCAGACACCGGCTCGCGGCTCGCCGGGTTGCTCCCTGGTGACAGGGCCAGTAGGGAAGTGGAGTAGAGCAGTGTTTCTCAACCTTTATTTAGGCGAGGCACCCTTTCAATTCATGAAAAATGTCAAGGCGCCCCAAACCAACAACCCGCAACATGGTATTGCATCCGATACCACAAAAGCTTTGAAAAGTAACACATTTGGAGACGTCACACGACCTACGTTCGAAGTTGCAGCTGACTGGGGCGACCTATATTAACTTTATTGTGCGTAAATGGCAGATGAAAGATTCCACTGACTAGCATTAACTTAAGACAAATATGTACTGGAGGAGTTTAGAAAGGCACCTCCTGTAGCCTCCTGGAGGAGTTTAGAAAGGCACCTCCTGTCCTGGAGGAGTTTAGAAAGGCAGCTCCTGTAGTGTAGGAGTTTAGAAAGGCAGCTCCTGTAGTGTAGGAGTTTAGAAAGGCAGCTCCTGTAGCCTCCTGTACTGTCCTGGAGGAGTTTAGAAGGGCTGTACTGGCTTATGAGGTTTGATTATGGCGCCTCCCTCCTGACCCGACACGGGGCACCTTTGTTCTCGGCTTCAGCCACTTTAATGTAATCAGATCGCCGCCCGCGCGCGTCTTGGATGACTTCCCTCTTCCCTCTTCCCTGGGTGTCAATAAGCAGCCTGCCAATCTGCATAAATTAGTGCGGACGACTTCAAGGGAGGTGGAGGTGTGTGTGTGTGTTTGTGTGTCTGTGTGTGTGCGTGTCTGTGTCTGTGTGTGTGTGTGCGTGTGCGTGTGCGTGTCTGTGTGTGCGTGTGTGTGTCTGTGTGTGTGTGTGTGTGTGTGTGTGTTTGTGCGGGTTGCATACAAGGACCAATTTTCATACTTTTCAAAGTGGTATGAGGACATGTAGCCTACGAGGACTGTTTTGTAGTCCTCATATAAGCCTTGGTTTCAAAGCCATTTTCTAATATGTTCTGCACTAAAAAAGTTTCTTTTCTTGATACAGCCAGATACATTTTTCCATCCAGATCAGCTACATAACCTACAAAACGTGTTTTGTAATGTTTTAAGATGTGAAAATTCACTTTTAAAAATGGTCTTCATAAACTGAAATCAGACTTCTGGTGTATTTCTGGTGTGTCGAAGGCCACCCTATCGACGCTTTGCAGGTACTGCAAGGGCACACACCAGCGCGCGTAGTGTGTCGAATTGGCGGGTAGTGTGTCGAATTGGCGGGTAGTGTGTGGAATATGGCGCGTAGTGTATGGAATGTGGCGCGTAGTGTATAGAATTTGTGCCCGATCACTGACACACGCATGCGCCATGGAACACTTGTGGATCGAAGTTGCACGCTGCAACGAACTTGCAGCATTCATGTAGAAGCATCTGGGACATCATGCATCATGATCATGAGGACGCGACAAAATCAACCTTGCCCAGGTAAGCTACAATAAAATCGATTGAGATGGCAAATTACCTACTTTGTAGGCTATTTTAGTTGTGGCTGAAGTAGTTTTATGTTGGCAATGCATATTTTTCTTATCTGGAACATATGGCTGTGTCTGCAGTATTATCTGAATCAGGATTTCCTGCTAGCAGACTAGCGTGGTTAAAGTGAAGATATTTGCAAGTTTGTCATGAAAAGCCGTGTCATGACGTGGCTATACCATTGTTATCGTTAATTTGTATTGAAGGTTAGCTATCTATTCTATACTTAGTCTTGGACTAGATGTTCAACATCAGACTGGTGATGGTGGTCAGGGTGTTTGTTGTTAAGCAAAAATAGCAGACACCAATGTCCAAAAACTAATTTCAGAGAGATATCCATCCTGATTTTGATGACTAGACAAATCAGCACGCTCTCAAGCAGTTTTCCGAATGAAAGCTCGTTCGGAACAGACAAGTAGAACTATGCTAATCGAAGTATGATGCAGGAGTTAGCATGTTGGTTGTACGCTCTCACTGGCATTGTCAAAAAACAGAGATACTTTATCCGACTTGCGGGCACCAGTGAGTGATTTTCGATATCAGTGAGATTCCCTGGATTTCAGGGAAACTTGGGATGTGTGAAATAGTTAGTACACGAGCGAATAAAACGTCAAGGGAGTAATTAACCCACTGCTATTACAAGCATTACGGCCCTTCGCAATGGAATGATTGTACTGGAGCATTACCGTACAACCGTAGTTGTGGCGTGTTCGCCGTGAATGAAGTAAACACACAGGTTTGTGAGCGTTAAGATGAATGCTACGCCATGGAATACAAACTTGTGAATTCGGCCCTACTATTGTTTGCTGCAGATGTGTTTAAGTAAGTGTCTGAGGACTTGGAGTTATTTCTGTGGTGAGTGATTTCTGTGAGAAGTTGATTAGTTGTTACAATGGATACTCATGAGGCTTTAGCCTAGCTATCTCCCTTCGGATTTAACAACATTACGATACGCTTTAAGGACTTTAAGCAGTGATGGCCAGTAGCGTCCCTTCTTGTATCGAACCTAGCTCTACTAGTTTAACTGCATTTCTCAGTATTTCTAGCTTGGTCGTAACATCACTACTGTATGTATCGAGTGGGCTATAACCACAGCCAGTTATAACGTTAGAACACCTCTGCTATAACTTAATTCCATTATACTTTTAACATCTTAACATACGGTACTCTAATACCTAGCAGCAAACCGACTGATTCTTCCTTGTTATGCGTTCGATGTTATGGAAGCTAGACCTAACCGTGCGAGACTAAATGTAAGTTCTCAAAATGTTTTATCTCTACCGCGATGGACTTGTCTTCTGAACTGTACAAAATGGTACATGTATGATTCAATTTGCCCACTGTCAATATTGCAAAGCATCTGGAGAGGGCACGCACGAATAGTCATCTCTTTGGATGTTGTTAGTAGGCTATGTCAAATAACTTTTCAGAAGTTCCAATTTGTCAAACGTTTTCTAATTAGCTAGACGGGCTTCCCTGCATTGTATGTTTACTTGCAAAATCGCCGCGAGGACGTCTTAACAACGACTCAAATAAATAACACCCTGTAACACAGCCTGCCATACATTAGTACAACGTGAAATGTATTGACACCCTGTCTTCCCAACGAACTGGTTGTTGGTAAAGTAAATACCTGCTTGTAGCCTATTGGGCTTACTGATGGGCAAGGACAGGGGCTCAGGAGAGGTACTCGTGCACTTTCTGATAACAGCAGTACAGCTGGGTTTTTTTTTCCCAAGAATCCAAAAAATGTTCATATATTATGTAGACTATTTACGGATAATGCGGAATGATATGGGTTTCAAACAGCCACTGCCTAGGCTGACACTAGGCTGACAGTACATAGCAGTTAGTGTCTCAAATGTTCTACATTATTTTGTCTATCCCTTGAGCGTAAAGGCATTCTATTCTATTATATGTATATTGTATTCTATGTATTCTGTGTACATTGTTTTCTATTCTTTTGTACTTAGTTTCCCTGCTGAGCAGATCCTGAACCTGTCTCTGCACGAGGCGGAGCAGCAGCACGTGCGCGAGGCCGCTGCGGAGCGGCAGCGGGAGGCGGAGGGCCGGGAGCGTCTGCGGGCGCTCAACGCCGCGCAGGAGGAGGTACTGCAGCTCCACCAGCTGCTGGAGCCCGCCAACGCCTTCAACCACGCCACCATCATCACCCGCGGCAACCAGCTCTGCGCACAGGTCTCTGCTGTGTTGTGCACCACAGATATGTACAGTGTGGGATATTGACCTTCTGTGGAATTAAAGTAGGGGCAAAAGCAAACACTCCTTCTCTCACCATCTCTCTAAAATGCAGTTATACACAGGGTTCACGCCTTAAAAGCATTGAATCCGGGGGGCACTGTGGCGCAACGCGCTAAGCCCCCCACATCTGGGCTTGCATGCACTTTCTGATAACAGAGCAGTACAGCTGTTTTTTTTTTTTTTTTTTAAGAATCCAAAAATTGTTCATACAGTATATCACGAAAGTGAGTACACCTCTCACAGTTTTTGCAGATTTGTGAGTATATCTTTTCATAGGAAAGCATTACAGAAATTTCACTTTTACACAATGATTAGTGACCTTTCAACAACATATTTAACCGCTTAAATTTCTTATTCACTCCGAAAAAAACCAAAATAAAGCCATTAATGGATTAAAAGGGAGGTCAGCGGTGTGCGTTTCAACCTTTCTTTGCATTGAACTTTTACATTTTGAGTGTGCATCTGTCTAAAATAGATTGGTGTGAGATTTGAATGCAATCCTATGGAGAATATCATGATCTGCTTCAGTAGTCACAGTGCATGTTGACATGCATGTTTCTTTTAGGTGTATTTCAGACTGCCAATGTGGACAGCATTCATGCATCCCCAAACCATGTCAGTCCCACTACCGTGCTTGGCTAGTGAGAGGATTACACTTTTTTTGCGAAACTCACTTGTTTACCACCGCACATGCTTTACATCCTCTAAAGTATTTTTTTTTTATCTTGGTCTCTTCAGATCACACAACATGGTTCCAGTGATCCATATCCTTGGTCTGTTCATCTCTCTCGAGACCAAGATAAACAAATTTGCTTTAGATGGTGTCAAACATGTGTGGCGGTAAACAAGTGAGTTTTACAAAAAAAAGTGTATCCTCTCACTAGTCAAGCATAGTAGTGGGACTGACATGGTGTGGGGATGCATGAATGCTATTAACATTGGCAATCTGAAATACACCTACGTAAAGGAAACATGCATGTCAACATGCACTGCGACTACTGAGGCAGATCATGATATTCTCCATAGGATTGCATTCAAATCTCACACCAATCTATTTTAGACAGATGCACACACAAAATGTAAAAGTTCAATGCAAAGAAAGGTTGAAACGCACACCGCTGACCTCCCTTTTAATCCCTTTTAATTTCGAGGCGATCCAAGCCAACACGGCCCCTTCTCTACCGGATTGTAATCTGGGGTGTACTCACTTTTGTGGGTACATGTTCAAACATTAATGGCTTGTATTTTCTGAGTGAACAAGAAATTTAAGCAGTTAAATATGTTGTTAAAAGGTCACTAATCATTGTGTCAAAGTGACATTTCTGTAATGCTTTCCTATGAAAAGATATACTCACAAATCTGCAAAAACTGTGAGGGGTGTACTCACTTTCGTGATATACTGTATATTATGTAGACTACAGTATATACGGACAATGCGGAATGATATGGGTTTCAAACAGCCACTGAGTAGGCTGACATTAGGTCAGTACATGTGCAATTAGTGTCTCAAATGTTCTACATTATTTTGTCTATCCCTTGAGCGTAAAGGCATTCTATTATATGTATATTGTATTCTATGTATTCTGTGTACATTGTTTTCTACTCTATTGTACTTTGTTTCCCTGCTGAGCAGATCCTGAACCTGTCTCTGCACGAGGCGGAGCAGCAGCGCGTGCGCGAGGCCGCTGCGGAGCGGCAGCGGGAGGCGGAGGGCCGGGAGCGTCTGCGGGCGCTCAACGCCGCGCAGGAGGAGGTACTGCAGCTCCACCAGCTGCTGGAGCCCGCCAACGCCTTCAACCACGCCACCATCATCACCCGTGGCAACCAGCTCTGCGCACAGGTCTCCGCTGTGTTATACGCCACAGAAGAGGTCAGTTGCAGACATGTACCAGAGAGGCTTTATGGGTATTACGAGAGACAAAAGTCCGGACTTTTTCTGGGTCCACTAAGTTGCGCCAACGGATGAGCGCAGAGGCAGTTAGAATGGGGGTCCAATGGAGCTCCGCCATGCTGCCGTTGCTTGGGAGAGAATCGTTATTATGTTTTCATTTTTCATTTTCCCAAAGGCAGGATAAATTACTGCTACAAACAGCACTTAGTTTGAATTTTTAAACTTGCCTTATCTTTATAAAATACGCATTTATTTTCAATATTACGTCACAAGTGGCTTCAGACACTGCGGTTGGATTGGTCGACCGGCTGCGTGATCATGACTGCTGTAAAGCAATTTCGCTCACAAAATGTTCAGACTCTCAGAGGGATTAAGGTCTGGACTATGAGCGGGCCATTCCAGTATCATAGTTTTAGTGTCCTTGAAGAACCTCTGTAACCCAAGGTAAACATTTTAATTAGTTCAATGTTGTTGGAGGACCCAGCAATCCAGATTCAGACCCAGACTCCCTGAGTCTGAGGCTGAATAACAGTCTTAAAAACTAGATGTCCCCACCACTATGTGTAACTGTGGAAACTGCTGAGTCTCATTAGACCAAAGAAGCATTGGACACCTGCCCAGATGATTGTTATTGACCTGGCCTCACCTGGAGGTTTTATTTCAAGAAATACAACTGTTAGGGCATGTCATCATATTGGGCTTTGGGGCCATCATCACAGAAGAACCCTTTTACTAAAGGCGGTGCATATCAGTGTTATTGAGCTTTGCCTATGAACATTTGAAAGTCAAAAATCAGTTTTGAAAGTCTCTGCTTTCATCTGATGAGATTCGATTGCACCTGCTTTGATGCATGAATTCTGCTTCTATCAGGTGAAGAAAGGGATAGTCCTTAAAATTTCATAACATGGTTTCCACAATTAAACATGGTGGTGGAAGCATCATTCCGTGTTAGCCTCAGCCACAGGAAACCTTGTTTGGGTGTACGGCACCATAAAAACAGAAGATTATGATAGAATGTGGAAGGTGACCATGCAAAATATGCTCATAGAGGAAGCTAAGATCTTCACTGGATCTTTCAATAAGATGATAACCCAAAACTATTATCCAAAAATCTGTTAACATTGTCAAGCCACAGCCCTTTGACATTTTTATATAAAAATAGGCAACAGCATCTTTTGGCGGAAATCCTGGCACCAAGAAGGGAACGGATTGAATCGATTCGGAATTAATCGAATCGAATTGAATCGTGATTAATCGATTCAAAGCCCTAAGAATCGAAATCGAATCGATACAGGAACATGGCTGCAATACCCAGCCCTAGTTATGCAGCTTCATATGAAATGTGTTTTGTAAAGGAACCTTAGATATTACATTTGCAATACAATTAAGTTATATTCAGGGGACCTAGAGAAGGTGGGGTCTATTTTAAAAGTGGCTGCCTTCAATATAGGCCTAAAGTGCAGGGGGAATCCCTGTTTTCTGTTCATATTACGGCCCTTGGAGGAATTCAAAGTGGCCCCTCTAATGAAAAAGGTTCCCCACCCCTGCTCTAAGCTCACATGTGGGCTGATTATGCTGTGCATTGGTTATTAAGTCAGTACACATTGATCCAAACAAGCATGTCCTCATAAGCCTTTTTTACGTCTGAAAACCAGTGTATGTCTCTCAAGTAACTGCGTTGGACAAAGTTGATGTGATTTTTTGTCCAGGGATAGTTGTCCTCATAAGCCTGTTCCTTATCTGTGTCACACGTGTCCTCATAAGCCTGTTTTACGTCTGAAAACCAGTGTATGTCTCCCAAGTAACTGCGTTGGACAAAGTTGATGTGAATTTTTGTCCAGGGAAAGTTGTCCTCATAAGCCTGTTCCTTATCTGTGTCACACGTGTCCTCATAAGCCTGTTTTACGTCTGAAAACCAGTGTATGTCTCCCAAGTAACTGCGTTGGACAAAGTTGATGTGATTTTTTTTCCAGGGAAAGTTGTCCTCGTAAGCCTGTTCCTTATCTGTGTCACACGCTTGGATTTCTGCTGAAAGTAGTTAAGTTGTAGACAACTGTACTTCCTCTTACAGCTTGTAGACACATAGACCTGTTTCACTCTGGCTCCCTCAGTTCTAATTCTGATGCGGTATTGTGGATGAGATCATTTCATGTAGTTTATTAAATAACCACACCGACAAGATTACCCTCAACACAAACCTTGAGTGGTAAATATTTCTTTTTTTTCTCCAACAGATGAGACCTTGACAGAGGATTTGCCAACCTCCCAGGCACACCAGGTGAGCTTGTTTGAAATTGGTCTTACTTAAACACACAGTCACTCTAAGCTA
This sequence comes from Engraulis encrasicolus, assembly GCF_034702125.1. Lineage (NCBI taxonomy): Eukaryota > Metazoa > Chordata > Actinopteri > Clupeiformes > Engraulidae > Engraulis > Engraulis encrasicolus. The sequence goes on from NC_085870.1 coordinate 2,997,535, forward strand.
GGGGTGGGGAACCCATGTCTCGCTTTAGGCCGTTTTATCCGGTCCCCCATGTATAATTATAATGTTATGCATAGGGCTGGGTTGAATAATCAAGTTAATCGAAATCGAATCGAAATTCACATAATCGATTCACAGGGCACAAAATTGATTTTTTTTGGTTCTTTTTCCTTTTGTTCTTTTTGTTTAATTTAGGTCTATGGAAAATACCAAGGCCTTGGCCTACTTATTACAAATTAGCTATCTGTTAACACTGTCAAGCCACAGCCCTTTGACATTTTCATATAAAAATAGGCAACAGCATCTTTTGGGGGAAATCCTGGCACCAAGAAGGGAACGGATCGGATAGGTCAGTGGTTCTTAACCTGGGGTGCGGGCACCCCCTGGGGGTGCGCCAGAGATTCCAGGGGGTGCACGGAATTTTGTTTGTGTTGAGGTTGTGACCAACATTTTGCTAGCAAACATTATAATAAGGCCAAATTAAACCAAATGAAAACATGTTTTGGTCCCCATGTAAAGCCATTAAGGTATTGGTAAATGTTTTAAGCAAGATTCATGGTAATTATTCACTTAAATAATATCGTATCGTATAATCGTATCCATGATTTGCATGTGACGTCAAACGTTCTAGTGGACGGCTACTGGACGGCAAGAGTGCCGCATTGATGAATGGATTCCTATGGGACTCGCAACGTTTAGTAACTCATAACGTAACATAGATCGCCGATAAACTAAACACCGTGAACACCCATTGTGCTGTTTGTTACAAAAACAGATAGGGTTACAACCCAGGCGTGACTTTTCACTGGATCTCAAAATAAAACGAGAAAGCTGAGGTGAATCGCGGCAACCAACTGGAAAACCATCAAACTAGCCTACTCAAGTAGCTGGATGAGCACCACGGTAAGTTTCTCATTTGCCATCCTTTGTATCATCATTTGTCTCTTAATTCGTGAACGCTAGTTAATTTAAGTCTAATGTGCAATTTCAGTGGCTTTTTCTGTGTGGTCAATGTAAGATGCTTTCCATGATTAACGTTAATTATCAGCATCATTACGCTATGATGGACGTATGCTAAGATATTGCAGGCTGTAACATAAACACGGAATTCATAAAGCTGAAATTCATAAAGCAAGGCTATGACGTTCATACTGTTAAGGTTCAAATGTAAAAATAAACCATGTGTACATCTCTAGCGCTGATTTCCCAAGTAGTAGGCCTACTCTTCAGCATGATGCTGTCATGAAATGCCAATCACCTTATCCATGCTGGCCTATTTATAATGACATGCATAGGCCCACCAGTGTCGATGTTGTTAATATGAAGTCCACCACTTTGTTGTGTTGTCATCCAAATTGTCTGCCCTCTGAAATCAGTCACACACATCAGAGGCTTAATGGTTTGGGAAGTGGTATTACGATTGGAGGGTTGCATGTTCAAATCCCATCCTACACCAGCTCCCTTCACCTCCCATCCAGGCTGAAGTAGCCCTATGAGCTAGGCACCAAGCCCCATGCTGCAGGGACAATTCACTGTGAGTAACGAAGTTGCTTTGGATAAGTGTCAGCTAAGTGTTATCTTTCTGTTTCTCCAGATGAGAAGAGCGATGATCTGATGTCATGACACATTGGATGTATGGAAGAGCCAGAGGTCCAGCACACCAAGTCAAGTTTAGCCGATTTCAACCTCTTAATCACACCAACTCAATGTAGTAATCAGTTCATTCAATGGCTCAAAGACTTTATTTTTAGACACAAAGTACAAATACATTTCAAGGTTTTGTAGGTGATGGGAGGGGATATCTATTGTGGGGTGGACATGTACAATAGACGTGCAAGTACTTATTTATATTAATAAATGGTTATCTGAACTAGGCCTGTAATAGTCAACCCATTGATGCTGGATGCTGTGTACTCGTTGTATTGACCTAGGTGCCTGGAGCGACACAGCATTTAGGCATGACATATTAGATTTTTTTAGATTAAAAATGTGGGTATGTTAGAGCTGAATTAACATGTTCTAATGCAAGAGGATGGTCTTAGCTTTTAAAACTCATATCATGTCTGTATGTGCTTCAGAGACTTATTTAGTTATTTGGGGTTTTTTTTATAGGATGAGGACACCTTTCTTAAAAGGGGCATAGGCAATTAGCTGGCATTTTGGTGCCGGCTGAAATGGGTTAATATTATTTACATACAGCACTATCCCCATACCAGTATACCCATGTCACCTGAGATATACATTTAGTGGAGACAATATAATTAGTTAGACTAGACTGAAGATTGACAGGCGGTCATGGGTAAGTGGTTAGAGTGTCAGCCTTGTATCCCAAAGGTTGCCGGTTGGACTCCCGACCCACCAGGTTGGTGGGGGGAGTTAAGTAATCAGTGCTCTCCCCCATCCTCCTCCATGACTGAGATACCCTGAGCATAGTACCGCCACACTGCTCCCTTGGGGCGCCATTGGGGGCTGCCCCCTTGCACGGGTGAAGCATAAATGCAATTTCGTGCAGTGAACACTTGTGTGCTGTGTCCCAATGTCAATGGGAGTTGGAGTTTCCCAGTTGGGCTTTCACAGAAAATGTTCTACGTTGTTGTATTAGTACAATAAAATAAGCAAGACATGTCTGGATGGACTTCATCATTTCAGTTATTTATTATCACAGCTACTCACCATCAATGACAACCAGGGCTCACCAGCCAAATGCTGGGGAAAATTAAGTTTTGCTGGTAGAAAAGAAAACATACTTGGCACTTTGACCCATTATTTAATGTACCGGTATGTTTGGAGATTAACATACTAGCCATTTTGGCTACTAGTGAATAAAAAAAGTTAATTTAGAGCCCTTCTGAAAACTCCAACAACTGGTACAGGTGATCAGTGCATCAGGGGAGGAATGTAAGGGTAGGCCCGATGGATGAACAGCATCACTGATGGTGAGGTCCTGGTGCTGCTGCAAAGCCAAAGAGGAAGAAGCCTCTCTGGACACCTCTTCATGTTGGCTCCCCCATCTAATTAGAAAAAAAGAAAAGACAAACATGCTATTTAAATGAATCTAGCCATGCATTGTAATGTATTGGTACAGTACTGAATAATTGACTCCCTTGGCAATATTGTCTGAATTAAAATGTGATGTAAAATGTCAGAAAATAACACTCATCCCAACTTACTAGTCATGTATTTACCTGTGCTGCTGGGATGCAATTCCTGGCCACCATGACGCATGGTTTTAGTTAAGGTGCTGACCACCTGACTGATGAACCTGCAATTACTAAATAAAAACAATAAAAGATAAATAACAGGTTTGTTGTGCTTTTCTTTCTCTTGTGAAGGTCATCTTTTCAAATGATTTATTTAATCAAATCAAATCAAAATTATTTAATCAAAGTATGTAACCGACATTCTGTCCTATGTGTTTCTACAATGTAATGCAACACCGATTTGAAACATTGAAGTATGTCAAGTCAGCTTGTATTGTCACTTTCTTCATGGTCATACAAGGGAAACGACGTTTTCTCTCTACCATGCCAGGACAGGACTGACAATTACAGACAGACAGAAAGTGCAAGACAGGACAGGTAGCAGTGATGGACTGGTAACATAAGTGGTCAATAATAATACAGTACAAATGAACATATTGGATATGTAAACAGAAGATAAGATATAGAATTATATTTCATATTTGCCTACATTGTGCAGACGTGGCTGAAACAACAATGAAATCCACTTGGATGAAACGAAGCGAGAGAATTCAAGTTAACCTACAAGATACATCTGAGATGAAAATATATGCTTTTCAAAACACCACTTTGCGAAATGCCTGACACAAAATGTACCGTGCGTCTTGTAGCCTAGTAAGTTAGGTTAGCAGCATTATCTTACCTGTGCCATGCCACGAAGAAGAGGATGCAGCCGCGGTGCCCAGCCACCAATGAAGAAACGGTGCATAAATGTGCTTATTTTGCCAATGCAGAGGTTTGGTTTAAGTTCACAACTTTACTGAAGAAAATAAACACGGGATAAAAAAAATATATCGCAGGCAGAGTAAGTTCATGGCTAGAAGCAAGCAACAACTTTCTCTTCTTCTCCCAGTTTCTCGTACCGCCCGTCCGCGTTATGCCATCTAGTGGAGCAGAATACATTTGAATAAATCTATGATTTGAACACATCCACCGTGGCCAACCTAGCCTGATAACGCCAGGTACATATCCCGTTTAAAAAAAATACAAGAACTACGTGTTTCTTTGGTATTTTAAGGTCAAAGTTGTCTTCGTCTGCATATAATTCCTATGTACGAATGTGTACTTCTGCCGTCCAGCAAAATCGATTACGTAATATTGTGACGTCAATGCAAATGATGGATACGCGTGTAGAAGTTTGGGTTGGGGGTGCGTGGCTTGTCTTGGACAGCGGTAAGGGGGTGCTTTAAGACAAAAGGTTAAGAACCGCTGGGATAGGTCATACGACTGAAATTTAGATTTTGGTGGGCCTAATGGGTACGCTTACATTAAAATTCACTTTGAATTAATGTGTCAGCCAAAAAATATAAATGGAATGTGTTCAATCTCTACTGAAGACATTAATGTGCTTTTGATGCGTGTTTTAGGGTACAACCTCACTCTCTGGTGTAGTCTCTGCTCCACACGAAAAGAGAGGAAGACGGCAACCAAGCAACTTCCAAGCCTGAGAAGGCAAGTGAAAGCTCCACCAGAAAATGTTCCAGTCCACAAGAGCAAGTGTCATCTAAGAGCGAACTGTCAGCAGTCACCGGGGCCGGAGGCAGCGACTGTATCCTTTCCATTGTGCCGGTGCGCATCAAATCCAAGAAGAGCAACAACACCATCGAAACGCATGCGTTCATGGACTCAGGAAGTGCAGCGACGTTTTGCTCCGAAAGATTGATGAGGCGACTTGGTGTAACGACCCTTGGCTGGGTTGTCGCAGGCCTTCTGAAGAAAGACAGTGACCACAAACCAAGTCACGTCAGTCATTGTGCTTCGGTCAACAGAGTGTCAGTCAGATGACTACAGGACTAGTTTCATGGGAGTACCTTGGGTAAAGTAATAATTAATAATTAATAGGGGTGGGAATAGACTATTTTGTTTAATCTAGATTAATCTCACTGTAATAATGAAATGAATGTAGATTAATCTATATCAAAATGGCTCATTCAGAATAGGCACGCTAGCTAAATAATGCCGAAAAAAAAGCCTAGGGGGTTTCTTAAGATGGCGCATTAGACCAGAGCTCATCTCTTTTTTCCAAAATGCATCTCATCATCAAAAAAATGTTTGATATTTGGTGATGAAAAAAAATCACTGCAGTATTGTGTGTTTTGAATATGTTAGGAAGCATTTAGAGTCATAATATACTGACATTTCAAAATGAACAGTGCTATAAATTGTAAAGGCAAATACAGATAAATCTCAAACGTTTAGACTATTTAAACAAAATGACCTCAACAATTCAGCATTTCTAATGGGCAGAGAGAGAGAGAGAGAGAGAGAGAGAGAGAGAGAGAGAGAGAGAGAGAGAGAGAGAGAGAGAGAGAGAGATGTAAAGCATTCCCGGTAACCTGAAATGGGTTACCTGAGGTTACCGGGAATACCTAATTGCCATCGGGTAGGTATTCCCGGTAACCCAAATAGGTATTCCGGTAACCTGATAGGTATTCCCGGTAACATAGACAGCAATAGGTATTCCCGTACCTGGAGTCAATTTTTAAAAAGTATATAAAACACTTCTAATGCTATGTTCCACCCTTCTAAATGTCAATTACACGTCAATGTCATATCTAACCAGGCATCACACGCAGACTAATGCCTCTTTTCCACTGCCGGTTTTGTGGTAGGCCTACAGCTCGACACAGCGCGACTCAGCCAACACTTTTTGCTTTGCGATTGAGTTGTGTCATGACTATTTTAAAAGTAAAAAATGGTGGCCGAGTCACGCTGTATCAAACTGTGGGCCTACCACAAAACCGGTAGTGGAAAAGAGGCATCACTGACCTCAAAGCCAATATGTTTTGTGTGGAAACTCGCGTATCCTTACATCTAAAGCTATACATTTTCTGAAAGCTCTTGGTGTGTAGATTCTCTTTAATGTAGTCAAAGCCATGGTCCACCCTTCTACATGTCATTTACGCGTCAATGTCTTTGCTAACCAGGCGTTGCACGCAGACTAACTGACCTCAAAGCCAATATGTTTTAGGTGGCAACTCAAGTATCCCTACATGTAGGTACCTAAAACTATACATTTTCTGAAAGCTCTTGGTGTGTAGATTCTCTTTAATGTAGGCAAAGCCATGTTCCACCCTTCTACATGTCAATTATGCGTCAATGTGTTTATGGACCAGGCGTTGCACGCAGACTAACTGACCTCAAAGACAATATGTTTTAGGTTGAAACTCAAGTATCCCTACATCTAGGTAGCAAAAACTATATATTATCTGAAAGCCCTTGGTGTGTGATGCCATTTAATGTAGTCAAAGCCATGGTCTACCCTTTTACATTTCATTTACTCGTCAATGTCTTTGCTAACCAGGTGTTGCATGCAGACTAACTGACCACAAAGCCAATATGTTTTAGGTGGCAACTCAAGTATCCCTACATGTAGGTACCTAAAACTATACATTTTCTGAAAGCTCTTGGTGTATAGATTCCCTTTAATGTAGGCAAAGCCATGTTAACCCCTCTACATGTCAATTACGCGTCAATGTCATACCTAACCAGACGTCGAACGCAGACTAACTGACCTCAAAGCCAATATGTTTTAGGTGGAAACTCAAGTATCCTTACATCTAGGTACCTAAAACTATACATTTTCTGAAAGCTTGTGGTGTGTAGATGCCATTTAATGTAGTCAAAGCCATGTTCCACCCTTCTACATCTCAATTACACGTCAATGTCTTTACGTACCAGGCGTTGCACGCAGACTAACTGAACTGAAAGCCAATATGTTTTAGGTGGCAACACAAGTATCCCTACATGTAGGTACCTAAAACTATACATTTTCTGAAAGCTCCTGATGTGTAGATGCCATTTAAGGTAGTCAAAGCCATGGTCCACCCTTCTACATGTCAATTACGTGTCAAAGTCATACCTTACCAGGCGTCGCACGCAGACTAACTGACCTCAAAGCCAATATGTTTTAGGTGGCAACTCAAGTATCCTTACATCTAGGTACCTAAAACTATACATTTTCTGAAAGCTCCTGATGTGTAGATGCCATTTAATGTAGTCAAAGCCATGGTCCACGCTTTTACATCTCAATTGCACGTCAATGTCTTTACGTACCAGGCGTTGCACGCAGACTAACTGAACTGAAAGCCAATATGTTTTAGGTGGCAACTCAAGTATCCCTACTTCTAGGTACCTAAAACTATACATTTTCTGAAAGCTTGTGGTGTGTAGATGCCATTTAATATAGGCAAAGCCATGTTCCACCCTTCTACATGTCAATTACGCGTCAATGTCTTTACAGACCAGGCGTTGCACGCGGACTAACTGACCTCAAAGCCAATATGTTTTAGGTGGCAACACAAGTATCCCTACATGTAGGTACCTAAAACTATACATTTTCTGAAAGCTCCTGATGTGTAGATGCCATTTAAGGTAGTCAAAGCCATGGTCCACCCTTCTACATGTCAATTACGTGTCAAAGTCATACCTTACCAGGCGTCGCACGCAGACTAACTGACCTCAAAGCCAATATGTTTTAGGTGGCAACTCAAGTGTTCCAACATCTAGGTACCTAAAACTATACATTTTCTGAAAGCTTGTGGTGTGTAGATGCCATTTAATGTAGGCAAAGCCATGTTCCACCCTTCTACATGTCAATTACGCGTCAATGTCTTTAGAGACCAGGCGTTGCACGCAGACTAACTGAACTCAAAGCCAATATGTTTTAGGTGACAACTGAAGTATCCCTCCATCTAGGTCGCTACAACTATACATTTTCTGAAAGCTTGTGGTGTGTAGATGCCATTTAATGTATGCAAAGCCATGTTCCACCCTTCTACATGTCAATTACGTGTCAATGTCATACCTTACCAGGCGTCGCACGCAGACTAACTGACCTCAAAGCCAATATGTTTTAGGTGGCAACTCAAGTGTTCCAACATCTAGGTACCTAAAACTATACATTTTCTGAAAGCTTGTGGTGTGTAGATGCCATTTAATGTAGGCAAAGCCATGTTCCACCCTTCTACATGTCAATTACGCGTCAATGTCTTTAGAGACCAGGCGTTGCACGCAGACTAACTGAACTCAAAGCCAATATGTTTTAGGTGGCAACTCAAGTATCCCTATATCTAGGTCCCTAAAACTATACATTTTCTGAAAGCTTGTGGTGTGTAGATGCCATTTAATGTAGGCAAAGCCATGTTCCACCCTTCTACATGTCAATTACACGTCAATGTCATACCTAACCAGGCGTTGAACGCAGACTAACTGACCTCAAAGCCAATATGTTTTAGGTGGCAACTCAAGTATCCCTACATCTAGGTCCCTACAACTATACATTTTCTGAAAGCTTGTGGTGTGTAGATGCCATTTAATGTAGGCAAAGCCATGTTCCACCCTTCTACATCTCAATTACACGTCAATGTCTTTACCTACCAGGCGTTGCACGCAGACTAACTGAACTGAAAGCCAATATGTTTTAGGTGGCAACTCAAGTATTCCAACATCTAGGTACCTAAAACTATACATTTTCTGAAAGCTTGTGGTGTGTAGATGCCATTTAATATAGCCAAAGCCATGTTCCACCCTTCTACATGTCAATTACGCGTCAATGTCTTTACTAACCAGGCGTCGCACGCAGACTAACTGACCTCAAAGCCAATAAGTTTTAGGTGGCAACACAAGTATCCCTACATGTAGGTACCTAAAACCATACATTTCCTGAAAGATTGTGGTGTGTAGATGCCATTTAATGTAGGCAAAGCCATGTTCCACCCTTCTACATGTCAATTACACGTCAATGTCTTAACGTACCAGGCGTTGCACGCAGACTAACTGAACTGAAAGCCAATATGTTTTAGGTGGCAACTCAAGTGTTCCAACATCTAGGTACCTAAAACTATACATTTTCTGAAAGCTTTTGGTGTGTAGATGCCATTTAATGTAGGCAAAGCCATGTTCCACCCTTCTACATATCAATTATATATCAATGTCTTTTCTAACCAGGCGTTGCACGCAGACTAACTGACCTCAAAGCCAATATGTTTTAGGTGGCAACTCAAGTATCTTTACATCTAGGTACCTAAACCTATACATTTTCTGAAAGCTCTTGGTTTGTAGATGCCATTTAATGTAGGCAAAGCCATATTCCACCCTTCTACATGTCAATTACGCGTCAATGTCTTTACAGACCAGGCGTTGCACGCAGACTAACTGAACTCAAAGCCAATATGTTTTAGGTGGCAACTCAAGTATCCCTACATCTAGGTCCCTAAAACTATACATTTTCTGAAAGCTTTTGGTTTGTAGATGCCATTTAATGTAGGCGAAGCCATGTTCCACCCTTCTACATGTCAATTAGGCGTCAATGTCTTTATGGACCAGGTGTTGAACGCAGACTAACTGAACTGAAAGCCAATATGTTTTAGGTGGCAACTCAAGTATCCCTACATCTAGGTCCCTACAACTATACATTTTCTGAAAGCTTGTGGTGTGTAGATGCCATTTAATGTAGGCAAAGCCATGTTCCACCCTTCTACATCTCAATTACACGTCAATGTCTTTACCTACCAGGCGTTGCACGCAGACTAACTGAACTGAAAGCCAATATGTTTTAGGTGGCAACTCAAGTATTCCAACATCTAGGTACCTAAAACTATACATTTTCTGAAAGCTTGTGGTGTGTAGATGCCATTTAATATAGCCAAAGCCATGTTCCACCCTTCTACATGTCAATTACGCGTCAATGTCTTTACTAACCAGGCGTCGCACGCAGACTAACTGACCTCAAAGCCAATAAGTTTTAGGTGGCAACACAAGTATCCCTACATGTAGGTACCTAAAACCATACATTTTCTGAAAGCTTGTGGTGTGTAGATGCCATTTAATGTAGGCAAAGGCATGTTCCACCCTTCTACATCTCAATTACACGTCAATGTCTTTACGTACCAGGCGTTGCAGGCAGACTAACTGAACTGAAAGCCAATATGTTTTAGGTGGCAACTCAAGTATCCCTACATGTAGGTACCTAAAACTATACATTTGCTGAAAGCTTGTGGTGTGTAGATGCCATTTAATGTAGGCAAAGCCTTGTTCCACCCTTCTACATGTCAATTACTCGCCGATATCGTTACGGACCAGGCGTCGCATGCAGACTTACTGAACTGAAAGCCAATATGTTTTAGGTGGCAACTCATGTATCCCTACATGTAGGTACCTCAAACTATACATTTCCTGAAAGCTCCTGATGTGTAGATGCCATTTAATGTAGTCAAAACCATGGTCCACCCTTCTACATGTCAATTACGTGTCAATGTCATACCTTACCAGGCGTCGCACGCAGACTAACTGACCTCAAAGCCAATATGTTTTAGGTGGCAACTCAAGTGTTCCAACATCTAGGTACCTAAAACTATACATTTTCTGAAAGCTCTTGGTTTGTAGATGCCATTTAATGTATGGAAAGCCATGTTCCACCCTTCTACATGTCAATTACGTGTCAATGTCTTTACAGACCAGGCGTTGCACGCAGACTAACTGAACTCAAAGCCAATATGTTTTAGGTGGCAACTCAAGTATCCTTACATCTAGGTACCTAAAACTATACATTTTCTGAAAGCTCTTGGTGTGTAGATGTCATTTAATGTAGTGAAAGCCATGTTCCACCCTTCTACATGTCAATGACTCGTCGATATCTGTACGGACCAGGCGTCGCTTGCAGACTAACTGATCTCAAAGCCAATATGTTTTAGGTGGCAACTCATGTATCCCTACATCCAGGTACCTAAAACTATACATTTTCTGAAAGCTCTTGGTTTGTAGATGCCATTTAATGTATGGAAAGCCATGTGGCAACACAAGTATCCCTACATGTAGACTGTTTTCTGCTGAGGGCTGCTGCGCCTACTGCGCGCAGAGCTCCCCCTTCTCTTAAAGGAGCCGCTGCTCTTTTTTTTTACAGTCAGTGGCAGATTCTCTCTCTCTCTCCATTAGAAATGCTGAATCGTTGAGGTAATTTTGTTTAAATAGTAATGATAAATATTTAAATAATAAATAATTTTGTATAAATGTAATGTTTGATAGATTTATCTGTATTTGCCTCTACAACTTACAGCGCTGTTCATTTTCAAATTTCAGTAGGCCTATCTTATGCTTCATGCTTGTGCTTGTGCATGACCATTTTTTGAAGATGAGATGCATTTTGGAAAAAAAAGATGAGCTTTGGTCTAATGCGCGATCTGTTTTAAGAAACCCCAAGGTTTTTTTTCGGCATTATTTCGCTAGTGTGCCTATTCTGAATGAGCCATTTTGATATAGATTAATCTAGATTAATGTCATGATTACAGTGAGATTAATCTAGATTTAAAAAAATAATCTATGCCCACCCCTAATTTCATCCCAAACATGCAAAAATGAGGCAAACTTGTTACAACTCCGGATAAATCCTTTAACTCTGCCATATTTGCAAAACATTCAATGTGATAAATGCATTTTGTAGACTGTTAAAGTCAAACTGTCAATGTCTACTCTCGCTATTATGTTTGTGTTTGCACATATATGCTCAGTTAAGACGCATATAACACGGTTGACGCGCTTGATAATAAAGTTCGGCAAACACTAAATTCAGTTAATTTGAGTTGTGGCTCCTCTGGCATTGTGAGAACAACAGTCAGGTTTAGGCCAAATTATTAGCCAGACCTGTAGGTTCTAAATATCTAATACCCTGGCTCTGCTGTGGTCACTTTGATGATTCTCCGCCTTCTTCTTAAAGGGGCATTCCACCGATGGAGACATGGATATGTATTGAAAGTGGGTCATATATGTAATAGAATAGTAGCATAAATTTCTAAGTTGGTGCCTTCTTGGCCGAGAAAAGGCATGAAATTACATTTTTCAAGTTCAACAGGCCACACCCAGGCAGCTCTGCCAGTGACTTACTGGAGCCTCAATGCCAGTGATTTCAAAAGCACTGGCACACTGATCTGTGATAGGTCTGTTTGTGCATTAGGTCCAACCCCCTATGGACGGGGTTGAAAGGGTGGGAAAAAGGCTTGTAGTCTCAACAGAAATCCACCTCTCTTACGGTAGGGACACATAGGAGGCGAAGCACGCGAAACGAAGAGAGGCGAAATCCAACCGTCATCAGGTCGTTGCGGCGAATCAAATGGAATGGAACAGTTATGTTGTTGATTTGATTGTGCCGTGACAGGCGAATTCGCTCCTCATTTACATAACATTAAACTTTCTTGAATAATTTCGCTTCGCTTCGCTCCTGTTCGCTTGCTGACGCTTGTCATCGCTTGCCTTCGCCTCTCTCATAGGAATGAATGGCAAAATTCGCAAATTCGCGTGTATGTGTCCCTACCGTTACACTTCCTCCTACGATGATGCCAAATGACGATTTTTAAATCATTGTAGTAGGAAGTGATGGGTGAATACGGATTTCTCCTGCCTCAGGGGGAATTGGGAGAGTGTTGCACGACCATTCAAAAGTATGACTGGGTGTCTAGCAATGGAAAGCCTAATGCAAATGGGTGGAGTGTCCCTTTAAAGGAGCTACCACCCTTTCAACAGTCAGAATAACCCCCATGACAATCTCACTGTATGTTAGCTGTGCTAACAGGTTTTTTTTACTTGCTGGCCATGTGTGTTGTGTTACTGGGCGAAAGATGTGTCACCAAGTTATGGAAATGTTAACATTAAACTTCAACTTTCATTTCAAGATTTTGTCAGGTGGATTTTTTCATAGTTACATGGACATTGAGAGTGGAAACAACAACTTTGGGTCAGAGATTTCGTCAGTGTAAGAAATGGCACTTTTTTCAAGGTCTCACAAAGAACAAGCTGGAGTCAGGGTTCACTCACAGTATGGCAGTGCAAATTTTACCTCCAAGCTAGCTGCCAACTGGTCTCATAGGACTCAATGTTAACTACTAGCTTGGAGGTAAAATTTGCACTGCCTCAGAGAACAGTTGAAAGTACAGGTGAAAGGTAACACTGAATCATTTAACTTAAGGGGAGGTGTAATATGAGCTTATTTCCAAAAATGGTACAGTATCACTTTAAGACTATTTTATCTGTGGAGAATGCCGTATAGAGAGGCCCTACTTATGTTTTACCCATCTAGTATATTCATCAGGCCTAATTGATATGGAGTCTTCATAGACATGTAACTTAGGACTTGTAGTGGAAAATGGAAATAATCAAACTTACACAACAACCTATGTGAGAAAGTAGCATCTTTACCATCTGTATTCCGCTGTCTGCAACATTGATACAAACAGATGCAATTTACAGAGTGGAGGCGTTCCTGACCAGAGTACTATCGTGGACCACAGAGAAACAATTCTGTCCTTCTAACTACCCGCGCTCCATGAGAATCTGGATGGTGTGTGTGGATCTTCTGTCTAGGAGATTATATAGGCTCATTGATGAGGCCAAATGAAGCCTCTGTGTTGGCTCCTTGCCCAAATAAGGACATAAAGCCTCTGGTCAGTATTGCCTCCCCTTTAGCTTACTCCATGACAAATAATAAATATTTGTGATAAGAGAAAGTGATTTCCCCCGAATGCCATCTCCATTGTCCTTCACAAACCTATCCCTCCTTACCCTATTATGACTTTGGCAGGCTGTATTGGGAGCCCCATCAGTGTCCTCACAATCCTGTCTGAAGACAACCTGTATGGGGGTCCTATCAGTGTTTTGCCCTGGGGCCTGGTGTACTTTTGTTACGCCTCCTGATGGAGTTGCTACAGTGTCCTCACAATCCTGTCTGAAGACAACCTGTATGGGGGCCCTGTCAGTGTTTTGTCCTGGGGCCCCGTGAACTATTGTTACGCCTCTGATGGGGGTCGCGTCAGTGTCCTCACAATCCTGTCTGAAGACAACTTGTATGGGGGGGGCCCTATCTGTTTTCCCTAGGGCCCCGTGTAGTATTGTTACGCCCCTTGTTACGTCCTCACAAGCATGTGTGGTGACCTATGTCCCCATATACCAGCAAAAAGTCTATATTTCATGATTTATTTAGAAATGAGGAAATTTGCAGTTTTAAAGTCAGATTTGGATTCGTTATTTTTTTTCATGATTTTTGGTATATTTTTTATAGCTCTAGCACCTCGGGAAAGGGGTGTCCCCATAAGCCAGTAGAGACTCCAATTGGCGAAGAATTTTCCAAACTGTCCCCGTATGCCACCTATACCAGTATGTGTGTGTGTGTGTGTGTGTGTGTGTGTGTGTGTGTGTGTGTGTGTGTGTGTGTGTGTGTGTGTGTGTTGTATGGTTCTGCGGTTTCCCAGGTGACTCGGATGCCCACTGATCCTTGTCAGTTTAAAAGCTCCCTTTTTTGCTCCAATGGAAGAACAAATGTGAACAGTGAAACAAAAACACTCTGAATTCCCATGTTTTTATCCTCCCCAGGAAAGAAAAACAAAGCAGTACGTACGGTAGGTAGAGATAGAGGTGATATTCAACAAACTCAAGGTAAGCCTATTCAGATCCATGACAATGGGGCTCTTTCACGTGCCCCTCAGCAGAGGCGATTCTAGTGTCAGTGGGGGCCCCAAGCAAAAACCCCAATAGAATGAAAATTCGAGACAAATTGGCACTATTATAGTTTAAGTTGAGCTGTTTTTCACCATGTAGTGGCTTGGGGGCCCCAAGCGGCTGCCTGCCTAGTCTGGTGACAAGATGCGCCTCTGCCCCTCAGAGTACAACCACTCAGTTTGCCTTTCAGGTGACCTTGGGAAACAGTAAGCTTTTCTTGTAGCGAAATAGGCTCTGACGGCATCATCATTTCTGCTGTGGCGGCACTGTTGGTACCGTAGATTTCTAGACCGACTACCACTATGCAATCCAGTAGGGGTCGACCGATACAGGTTTTTTAATGGCCGATGCGATACCGATTTTTTTTTTCAACAATGAAGTAATGTCTAACAATCGAGTAATACAAGAATAAAGTGTCTTGGTGCTTTTAAAAAAAAAGGAATGACATAAAATAATAAATATTGCGTATCGGCCAAAACCACACGCGTATGGGCCGATACGATACACTTAAAATATGCATATATCGGCCCAATACCAGACCGATATATATATCAGTCTATCCTTACAATCCAGTGCTGCCAAACAGGTTTGTCAGTGCCTGGTTATCAAGAGGCCAGAGCCATTTCTTTAATATACACATTAATCATCCTCTTACAATCTACAAATCAGACTAGTGCATCTGAGTTAATGCCAATTTCAAGTTCAACAAAGAAGAAGCTGAACATTTGTTGAGCATGTCGAGGAACACTTGCATGCCCTTGTAAATGTTTCCTCTCAGACCTTTCCGTTATTGGCACAGATATTGACAGGATGATAACGGGCAGTAAAAGGTGATGCTCCAGACCAAATTAAGCATTCAACAGTAAATCACCGCTTCAAGAAAATGTCTATTGCCTGATATCACAGTTGACTCTTTTTTTCCCCAAAAATATTTTTTATTAACTTTTAACATTCTTATAATCACACATTAAACACAGAAACTGAAGGATGGTACAGCACAGTACATACAAATAAATCCACACATACACCTTTAATATATTTGGGCATTTTAGCCTTTATTGACAGAACAGTGTCCGGAAGAGATACAGGAAATTAGTCAGAGAGCGGTATGGGGAAGGTTCAGGAAATGAATGCATGTCGGACTCAAACACACATCATCGGTTTTATGGTATGGCCAGCGTCTCTGCACCCATGAGAATAGCTCATATCTCGGAAAGGGCTGAGACGAAAAATGCAGCATCACCGGGTACTGACAAGGGTAGCTTTAGCAATACAACAGCATATTGAAATTGGCAGGAGTGCTCCTTTAAATGCAGACATGGGCCTATGTTAAGATTTTGTTTAAATGTAAACCAAATCTGCACCTATTAGTGTGGGCATTACAACTGCATGCTGAAATTGGCTGGAGTTATCATTTAAGTAAGGTAGTGCAGTGGTGCGCACATCCAAGATGTAGGTGAAGAACAAAAGGTGAGACACTAAATAAAGGCAGAATGTCGGCACACTTGCTCCCGTTTGTCTTTTTGCTTTTGCTTTATTTTAGTAATGTTTTGCGCTGCATTTAGCCACAGTGCGAACCTTCTCAGGCTCTTGCAAGTTAAAACTCACTGTTCTAGCAGTTGACAGTGCAAACAGGGTCTTCTTAACAAAATACGTACAGTAGACACATCTTCAAACACCCCAAAATGTAAAAAAGGATGAGCCGGTCTCGCTCATCTTTATAGCAAATGTAACAACTTAAAGATAACAAGATAAAGATTCCAAATAGATTACTACATTGCACTGTGTTAAACTTAGCAGACATTTTCATTCAAAATACAATTTTGTCCAAAAGCTGACATAAACAAGCTCCAGAATAAGCCGTACTGACTTAGGTCAGGCTATTTATTTTTTTAAATACTTTTTCTTTTTCCGACTTTATTTGATAGGACAGAGTGAGGGGTGGACAGGAAACGAATTGGGAGAGAGACGGGGAGGGGGTTGGCAAAGGACCCGGGCCGGGAATAGAACCCGGGTCAGCCGCATGGCAGGCAAGTGCCCTATCAGTTGGCCACGGCAGGGCCTAGTCAAGCTATTTCTGTTAGGGCAGGTGATGGTAGATTATGCCTGTAATGTAATGTAATGTAATGTAATAGTTGTGATAATGCAATCATGGCCGTGTAGCCGCCATCACCATGCGTCATGTGTAATGAATAGCCATGCAGGCAGCGATGAACAATGGCCCCTGTAATGGTGACACAACACGGCTTAGATGGGGGAGAGGCACGGCATTAAACTCCACATCCAATTACAGCCAGCAGCCCAACAGCACTTCCCACATTAATAAAATGGCCAACAATAAAAGAGGCCATTTGCATAGCAGCAGGCTCCCTCCCTTTCACACGGTCGGTCACAGCCACTGCTGGCACGGAGTAACAGAATCTGAATCTGTTAGTACATCACATATATTTATAATAACAAACACTGCACCCCGTATTCGTTTCTCTCGGTCTCATTTCAATCTCTCTCTATTAAACACACATATATAGCCTACATGCACGCACGCATGCATGCACGCACACAAACACACACACACACACACACACACACACACACACACACACACACATGCCCCCTCGCACACACAAATTAACATGCACACACTGGTTTTTTTTTATTCACTTGGAATAAATTCTGGTGTATGAGGAGGATATCTGCTGAGACACACAGGCTGACGGTAGAACTCTAAGTCAATTCTGAAAGACGTGTCAGAGGAATTGGTCCGAGGTTTTTCACTTAATTTGTCATAATCCCTGAGTATCGAGCCCCATTAATAAGCCGTAAACCCATGGGGTCCTCCCAGTTTTAATAATTGCCTCTCTAAATGATGTCTAATTATTTCATCAATTATTTTATCAATTACTTTCAATTGACTTCATTACACATTTCCGTCTGCAAGACAAACACAGGGGGGAGGACGATGTAGAACACGACACCCAATAATAACCACTAATAGGTGAGCTAATTGTGGCAGTAAATTGATCATTTTGTTCTAATTGATTTGCGAATCCATTTTTGAGGGCACACAGCCAGCTTCACGACTGGCTCTGATGACTTGATCTTCGTGGTTAATGAGGGCATAAAAGTCTCGTTTTTCGCAAGAGACCTCCTGAAGAGAAAGCTTTTCCATGTGGGTACTATTTTATAAGAGCACGAGTGCACTACGTAAGTCCCATTATTTTACCAGGTGTTCCATTGGCATTGTTAAAATAATCTATTATAACCACCCTTTTGAAATAGGGTGAATATTTTCCAAGGTAATCCAGTGTGCACAATAGTCTATTCAGCATAGGCCTTGGTCGAAGATATGCAAGAAATATAAAGCACCAATACTTTATAGCCTTCCAAATCCTTCATACCAAAAGGTCATTTATTTAAGCCCTGTCGCCCACTGAGGAAATTGCTCTTGCGGAGGAGAGAAATGGTTATGGTTCGAAACTATTTCAGCAGCTAAGGGACCAGACCGAGATATTTCCCGCCATGGCTTTAGACAGTGAGAAAATATTTGCCAGACTGTGTGACTTAGCGCAGCAGCCAGGTTTAGGCTAAATGTAGAATTGACAAATAAAGTCTTTAAAAATAGCTGATGTACAGTAGGCCTAGGCTATGTCTTCTCTTTCATCGTTAATGCCAGTGCACTGTTGACTAATTCTTTAAATTACGAAGTGATAGCCACCCACTTCCTCACTAGAGAGGACTCCTCATCATCGCCCATCAGAGGACCATCTAAAGACAGGATGCGATCACTAAAATCCACCTATACATCCACCCATGCAATATAATCCACCCACTCATCATCGAGCCCGCTCAGACACTGGGGAAATTAATATGCAGAAATGTCAATAAAGCAATAACAGCAGAATGCCTTATTTACTGCCTACATGAGCGAACTGATTAATTACGCTACTCGGTCCATTGTGCAATTATTTCCTATAACGAGAGTTGTGCAGTGCCGACTGCAGAGGCCTTATCTGCTTCACACTACTGTGGGTGGCCATTGCAACTACGGGGCCTAGCTCTACTTTCTCTACTTTTTTTTCTCTTTGTGTGTTTCGGACCTAGATTATGAGCCGAGAAATCAATTAATCACCGCTGGCGAATCCGCAGAAGGTGTAATGTGTGTACATTAGGACATGACAGAGAGAGAGAGGCTGTATTAAAAAAGATGTATAGCCAAATTACTCCTGTATTATCTTCTCTCGTGTAGCGGGAAAACTAGCAGGAAATGAGATGATGTTGAGCGTTAATGCTGCCATTAGTTTACATATAACTTCTCCCTGCGGGGTTAGCATGGTCAGCTGCACTAGACTAAAGTCTCTTGCTATGGCTCTTATACTGACGAGTCGACGGCTGTGGATTCTTATTACCGTAGTAGTAGAAGTATGTAGGCTATCAAAACATGTAGCCTATATCAACTTCTTGGAATAAAATTACTGTTGTGATGGAGAAATTACTTGTTTTCATGTTGGCTTCTTTTGTTTACCTTTTCAGCTTGAGTCACAGACTCGCACTACTCTACTCTACTGTACTCTACTGTGCTGTACTCTACTCTTCTCTACTCTACTCTACTCTACTCTACTCTACTCTACTCTACCCTACTATTTTGGATATGCTGATGTTAGCTTTTGGCATAGCGTGGTAGGTTCTGTCTGGTACCTTTTGAAAATGATTTTGCAGTTGTTAGTTGCCTTACACATTTAATAGATATTCACTTATGCATAGTAGGACAAATGCAAAATATAGCCTTCTGAATAAATGTTTCTGTTTTGACGCCTTGTATAGGCCCACATGCAGGAAACTAGGAATGGGTCAGAGTAGCACAGTATTTTATTTTGTTATGCTTGTAATGTTTTGTGGAGCAGTGCAGATCCAAATGTCTGCGAAAACACATGCAAAAAGAGATACTCTACCTTAAACATTTACATTACTGTAGGCCATGATAAAAATGGTAATGAAACAATAGTCCAAAATGGTGGAATCATTGTTTAAGGTGCTGCAATCACCATTAATAAATTGTGTTGCCGCTCCCATACAGAGAGGGAAAGATATGACCCTGTTTTTATATACACAGCATTTCTCAGATATCATTCAAATGCAATGTCCTCTAACTGTTCAGTACCATAAATGTACTTGGGGAATGTGCAAATTGAATTCATCGCAGGTTCAGTTGTGGGCAGGGCCGGATTAACGCACAGGCTAGATATGGCTGCAGCCTAGGGCCCCCCACCTGCCAGGGGCCCCCACAGGCTAGATATGGCTGCAGCCTAGGGCCCCCCACCTGCCAGGGGGCCCCTGATTGGCCAGAAGTGAAAAAAATGCAGAATTTTGACCCAATGCAACATTGAAAAATGTATCTATTGTGTTCAGTACAGTTGGTAGACAAGTTGCCCTCAATTCCTAGCTCATAATTATGACATTGTCTATGGACTTTTCCTGCAAAATGTGCCTTTCAGGGGGCCCCACAACAACCTGTAGCCCAGGGGCCCCGGGCAATGTTAATCCGGCCCTGGTTGTGGGCATACAGTACAGCAGCCTACAGTACATACTCTCCTGAAACATTGCTATTGCATCACCTCTTGGCTCATTCAGGCCGGGGAGAAATAGGGCCCGGGAGTTGTACGATTTCCAGCCCAAAAAATGCGCAAAATACGCCTGGAAGCACTAAAGCCTGCCCAATTTGAACTAAAATCTATTCTTTTCTATGGTCTGCAAAAAAATCTGTTCAAATGCCCTTTTTATTGCCATATTTTACCCTCAGACGGTCATCCTAAGCAGCCCAGTTTGGTGGGAAACCGCCCAATCTGGCAACACTGGTTGCGGGGCCCATTGGGAAATGCCTGTTATGCCAGATGGCCAGTCCAGCCCTGGGCTCATTTGTCAATTGTGACATACGTGATTGATTTGTGTTTTTTTTCTCACAGAAATCATTTTGAGGTGGTAGGTTTTCAGATGAATGCTAGCGCAGGCTTGCAGCACACATCAGTGTCTAAACATATGTGTTCGAAAATGATGGATGTAGATGATTGTCCATCAACCTTTAAACAGACCAAGCATTTTTGAGATGTAGCATTTTCACACTGTGATATAAAGAAAGGGAGTTTGTTTAATAATAAAACACAACATTTTGTTTAAAATATACGACAGATGCCCTTTATAGATATCATCTGTTTTTCAAAGTCATATAATTATATTCTGCTGCCTTTGCCAGAGTTTTGCTGATAACACTGAACACTTATTTACAGTCTCCCTTTTTTCCTTCCTCTAAATGTCACGTATCTGAAGTGGAAATGAACGTGTGCGTCAGACAGGGTTGTTTTTAAAGACGTGGGTTGGGTGGGTTGGATTGTGGTGTGATGTGGAGTGGAGTGGAGTGGAGTGGTGTGGTGGTGTAGGGGTGGGTTTGTTTGGCATTGTCTCTGTCTATCACCGAGCCTCTGAGAATGTGTGGTGCACTGCACGGTACATTTCAACACTTGATGAGTAACATTCGACACTCACAGTGTTGATCCTACTTCACGTGTGTTTCATTAACACTGCAACGTTTACTTACTGTGTGCGAGTGCCATGCTGCGTTCAATAAGGAGGAATTTTTGGACGGCATTTGCGTTTGGACTGGCCATCTGGCATACCGGGCATTTCCCGGTGGGCCCTGCACCCTCGTGGGCCCCTATTTTCAGAAATGTAAAAAAAGAAAAAAACTTTTATTTTCTATTTTTCACATTTCTGAAAATAGGGGCCCACGAGGATGCGGGGCCCACGAGGATGCGGGGCCCACAAGGATGCGGGGCCCACGAGGATGCGGGGCCCACCGGTGAGTCAGTTCTGCGCCGCTATTATGAAGGGCCCCTTCAACCCCTTAAGACACGGCATTATAAATGAGCTGAATGGTAATGACCAAGTTGTAATGTATTACTAAAGGCCCCGTGCACTGTCATAGTAGTGTAGTACTATAGTAGTTAACTTTCATTGTCTATTACAGCGTGCCACAGGAGGTACGGCGTGCATTAAGGGGCTACGCCAAAAGTGCCCGGGCCCTATTTCTCCCCCAGCCCAGCCCTGTGCAAGCCCCCAATAAGGAGGCATTTTTGGACGGCGTTGCAAGCGGCGTCTCCCGGCTCCCATCTCCGGGGCCGCCTCTGAAGCCCTTTCACCCCGGGGCCTCCTCCGCACAGTAGTCGTCTCAGCTGCGGCGCCCCTCCAAGGTTAATAGGGGTTATTGATTTTCAACAACAGGAAAAACTAACTTCTTTATTCTTTATTAAGTTGCCAGTGGTGCGTGGGGATGTGAGGGGATGTGCTTCCTTTTCCCCCCAGCCTGCCAGCAGACATTAAAGCCCCCCCATCACCAAACGAGATTAAAGACGCCACTTGCTGTGACTGTCTTCCAATCTCTCCTTCCCTTCTCTTCCCTGCGCCAATAAATATTTGGCCGCTATCATAATGCGGTTAAGAATACATCCCTGTGCCCCCCCGGTGGCTTTGTTTTTCTGTTCTGCCAGGAAGCTCGTTGCTTATCTTCCAAAAGCATATAAGATTGAGAGGCGTAAGGCCATGGCTCTATTTTCTCTGTTTTAATACCCAATAAACATTATTTGTCCTACTACTGAATAGCTAGCCTACTGTTCTTATTCTTCTCCTCCTTTTGTCCAAGCATGTGGTAATTTACTTTTTTTTATTCCGACGATGACAGCTTTTTCCTTTATTGATGGAATTGTTTGGAAACAAATGCATTTGCAATCTTCACATCAACTAAATTAGAAGTAATGATAGAACATTAAATTTAAATAAAATGGCAGGCTACCAACAAATGAGTGGATGATTTCTCAGCATGCTTTCCACATTATTATCAACCATACCCCTTTCATCGTTTTCCATGCTACCAAACATGACAACATTGTAGACGTCATCAGGTTCATCCTGGTAACAACTGGTCGCATGCGGTACACAACCCAATGTGAACACAAGCCGTTCACCAGAGATATTCTATAGAGATATGCCAACATAATAGGTTTCTATGGGCACCTAACGCGACCAGGTTCCGGTCTGCCTAAAGGGGCGTGTCATAATGCTCCTACAATGAATAGAACAGTCCTTAGGTCTGCCTAGGTCTGCCTAAGGGGGCCCATAATAGAACCAGGAAACAATGGGCCAATGGAACCTCTCTCTCTCTACTCTCTCTGCCGTTCACGGTTACGATTAAGCACTTTGGGCGCGAATGTACCTGATGCGGGAACTGACCCCATGCAGCACCATTCTGGCTGGACTGAAAACGGTATGAATGCTGCATTAGTCGAACGCTACAGAGCTGCTTGTTCTGTCTGTCTGTGTGTGAAGGTCTGGAGGACTTCAGCTGCTGCAGGCTTTGGAGATGGTGTGGCTTGAGATCGGAAATGTATCTCGCAAGTAGCCTGATAAACCAGACTAAATGTGGATGTCTAATTTAGTCTGGCCTCGATGCATAATACATCCGAAGATTGTTGATGAGAACAACCTTCCCTCAAAACCCTGCCCGCTTTGATTCAAAACACATATTTGCGTTGTAATTGGTTTGCCAGATTCATGGCATTCTGGCTTCATCGAATCATTATGCGAGTCCAGACCCACCCGTAGACAAAACATTTTGCCGTCCAGCGGGTGGCGCTGGTTCACCAGGCTATCTCGCAAGTACTGTATATCACACATATCAACACTGCTGTAAATGTAATTCACATGATGAGGTGGGTGGATATGTTTATGAAACTGCTGTTATACATGTACATGTTAATGTAGACCCCATAGAAAATAGGTACTTGTTGCCATACAGAGGTCAGTGAAGCTAAAATCAAATAATCAATTTCAACAAGCGTGATTAATGCATTGCTATTGATCGACAGTTACATGCATATGGATTTATTTTTTCATTTCAAATGTTTTTCATGACATCATGGTAATCAATACAACGTATAGCCTACCTCTACTGCTCTAGTGTTGCTTTGGGCAGTGTTGCCAGATGTCTGCTCAAATCCCGCCTAAAAGGTTCACAAAAAATGCCAAAATGTGCAAAATTCCGCCCAAATTCAACAAATGACATTGACTTCTATGGGCCCAAAATGGCTGAAAAAACTGCCAAATGGAGAATTTTTCAATTTTTACCCGTAGATGCTCATCCCAAGAAGCCCAATTGGGCGGGCACCCGCCCAATCTGGCAACACTGGCTTTGGGTGAATCCGATTACTGCCGCAACTACAGACGTAGGCTACTGCTACAGCGTGGTCCCGTCCCGAGCTGCATACACACGGTAGCAAAGACGCATCTACCATGTGGGAAACATCTTTTGCGTTGTGTACAAGACATTTCCCAGTGGAGTACATACAGTACATACTGACACATCCATTTGATGTATTATTTCCATGTAATGTCTTTAAAATGCCTCTATGGAAAAGCCATCCCACACTATATGCACATGCTGTAAACCTTCTGGGTACTTCTTTCCTCCTCCTCCTCCTCCTCCTCCTCCTCCTCTTCTTCTTTCTCCTCCTCCTCCTCTTCCTCCTCCTCCTCCACCAAGTCCTCAGACATTCAACTTCCTCCTCTTCCTCCTCCACCTCCTCTTCCTCCTCTCTTCTCATCCTGCTCCTGCTCTTCCTCCTCTCCTCTCCTCTCTCCTCCTCTCCTCTACTACTCCTCCACCTCATCTTCCTCCTCCTTCTCTCCTCTCCTCCTGCTCCTCCTCTCCTCATCTCCTCTCCTCTCCTCCTGCTCCTCCTCTTCCTCATCTCCTCTCCTCTCCTCTTCTCTCCTCTACTACTTCTCCACCTCCTCCTCTTCTTTCTCCTCCTCCTCCTCCTCTTCTTTCTCCTCCTCCTCTTCCTCCTCCTCCTCCTCTTCCTCATCTCCTCTCCTCTCTCCTCGTCTCCTCTAATAATCCTCCACCTCATCCTCCTCCTCCTTCTCCTCCTCCTCTTCTTTCTCCTCCTCCTCCTCCTCCTGCTCCTCCTCCTCTTCCTCCACCTCCTCCTCTTCCTCCACCTCCTCCTCTTCCTCCTCCTCCTCCTACACCAAGTCCTTAGACATTCAACTTTCTCACTGCCCATCAGCACATGGTACAGTATATAGCACCACAAACAGAGGCCTTAACATTTAAGAGTGTACCGTCACACCGGTGTGACGGGAATCTTCGGGCAGTGAAAGTTCTATAGAATTCTGGAAATTTGGAATTTTAGAATCTTGCATCGTTATAGAACGCATTCCTTTTGTAGAATGTTCAAAAACCAACACTCTTAAAGGTTATATTAAAAGTAAGAGTAAAAGTAAAAGTTAAAAAAATAAAAAATGTTTCCTTCAACACAGGTAACTTATCTAAGTAACAGACCGGTGTACATGTCTTATGGTCAGCTGACCCTGCGCTGGTTAGATTAATTTTGTGGTGGGTTTCTTGTTAGGTTTTTAGTGTCTTTCAGAAACTACCTTATTACGTACAATGAAGTATCAGCTATGTAATAGCATATGCTAGTGTTGTACTTACTCTTACTTTAGACACCTATGACCACAAATGGGGAAATGATCCCACTCTCACATTTACACTCTGGATACAGTACATTAACACACACACACACACACACACACACACACACACACACACATGCATGCACGTATGCACACACACACACACACACACACACACACACACACACACACACACACACACACACACACACACACACACACACACACGCACACACACACGCACACGCACACACACCCACCACTGCATGCGTGGGCAGAGTACAGAGGACAAAGACAAACAGGTCTTTCGCAGCCCCATTATCGCAGTAATTACAGCAGGTAGTATGTATTAAAGCCGATAGTATATATTGTCCTTTTATGAATGTGTCCCCCAGTCGTTATTTATTCCACTCGCCTCCATACTCCCCTTAACTAGCGGCAGCATATGATGGGTCATTTCCATTGGGAGCAGAGCCTCTGGCAACTTTTCACAGGCCCGGGACAAAACCATATGAAGACCCCCCCACTACCCCTACCCCCACCCCCATCACCACCACTGAATGTATACAATGTAATTAGAGATGCACCGGATCCGGATCCAGTTCCGGATAATAGGGTTTTTCACAGGATCCGGGTCCGGCAGGATCTTAAGCAGTGGATCCAGTATCCGGCATGTTACCAAAAAATCAGGGTCTGGTGCATCTCTACACTCTAAGAAAATTTCCCTGCAAAATAACGGCAGTTACTGCCAATTATATTTACCTGTAATTCTACTGTTATTTCACACCAAAAATCAAATACAGCTCATTGCTGTTTAATGTATCACAGTATATAACATTTTTTCAGCAGCAATTGAACTGTTAAATAACAGTACTCTACAGAAAAATAACAGTACATTTCAGTTAAAAAGTTGAATTGTACTGTGTGATGACAGGTAAATACTGGGTCATAGTTGTATTCATGAATATGGCCATGGCAACTTCCCACCCCACCCATCATTCTCCATAACTGTGGTACCCTGGCCATGTTACCACCCCACCCTCCCATCGTTTACCATGACTGGAGTGCCTTGAGCATGATACTATGGCGCAATGCTGTATTGAGAAAATGGTTTGCGGTGGTCCTTTGAAAGTGTGGGCATGAATAAAATTTCAGAGTACGCAGTGCTATGTTACAATGATAGTGTGCAAGGTGGGCTTTTTACTGTATCTCTTGATGAGCCAATGATAAATATAGCATTGGTCAGTCTTTAAAAAAATATTTTGCACCAAGTAGCACAGCAAACAAGCAGCACTACAAGCTAGCTCTCAAAGCAATGCCTAATTTGCAGCAGGCACATTATATGCAACAATGCCACAAATGATGCCACATACAGCAAGCTTTCACAAAGAGGAAAGTGTGCAAGCATGTAAGCAAGCTTGTAGGCAAGCTTGTAGGCAAACAAGTGCTATGCTGTGCCATGCAGGCCAGCCAGCAGGCAGGCAAGCAACTGAAGTGTTGATGGTCCAGATTTATATACAGGAGCAAGAGTACCATGTGACCAGAGTCATCAGGCCCTTGGCAGGTGACGCCCGTAATTGAATAATGGCAAAACAGCCCTACTCAGGTGAGGCCAGGCACTGATTAGCAGATTGGTTTAGATGGGGCTGCTTGTTGCAAGAGTGTTACAAGTTCTTAAAATGTTTCAGCCATTCACACTTTCATCACTATCAAAATACATGTGCTACACACACTTTGCTGCATTTCCTTAGAAATTGTTTCATCATGCTTGATAGTATCAGATAATCTTTAACCAGTCAGAATGACTTCAATTCTTCAGGTGGTTTTGAAGTTTGATGGTGATCACGGACAAGTGGAGGATGAATGGGTTTCAATGGTGCTGCCTAAAATAACTTGTTATTTTCTAGAGATGCACCGGATCCGGTTCCGGTTCCGGATCCGTCAGGATAATAGAGTTTTTCACAGGGTCCGGGTCCGGCAGGATCTTAAGCAGTGGATCCGGTATCCGGCATGTTACCTAAAAATCAGGGTCTGGTGCATGTCTAGCCTAGGCTTTTCAGTCTTTCACAACCCCAATCACTGCATGGAGTGAAATCCCTTTGGAAGCGGCTATTGCAGGCAGTGTGGCAATAAGCCAATGAGTCTAAAAAATAGTTTGCGCCAACGTAATAAAAAGGGCCCACGTGTGCGAGTAGACTATATGTTTCGACCCTTTTGTAGGATCCGGTATCCGGTTCCGGATCCGGCAGGATCTTATTCAGTGGATCTGGTATCCGGCAGGATCCTAAAAATCAGGATCCGGTGCATCTCTAGTTTTTTCCACAACGGCGAATACTGCTATTGTGCAGTACTTACTGTTTATGCTCAATATGTGACTCAAAGTGATATTTTCACAGTAGTTGTCTGTTTTTTCGAAAAACAGTAGAATGCTGTTGCAGAATTGCCGTAAATAAACAGCTATTTGTTACAGTGTAGCCTAGGCTTTTCAGTCAGTCTTTCACAACCCCAATCACTGCATGGAGTGAAAGCCCTTTGGAAGCGGACGTTGTAGGCAGTGTGGCAGTAAGCCAATGAGTCTAAAAAAATAGTTTGAGCCAACGTAATAAAAAGGGCCCACGTGTGCGAGTAGACTATATGTTTCAACCCTTTTGTAGGATCCGGTATCCGGTTCCGGATCTGGCAGGATCTTAAGCAGTGGATCCGGTATCCGGCAGGATCCTAAAAATCAGGATCCGGTGCATCTCTAAAAATAATACAATGAGGATCCACTTCTGGGCCGCATTCACCTTTCCCTGCTGGGCCCGGGCCGGAACAACTGACCTCTTTGTCCCCCCCACTGTCGACTGCTCTGATTATGAGGGGTCGTACTCCATAAATCAACCCCTGTGGTAAATGGGAAACACTCATTTGTATGTGAGGAGAGAGGTGGTTCATCAGATGAGAGGCCAGTCGCTCGTCGCATTAATAAACCATGCGCTCTTTTTTTTGCAAGGGCCCCGGTTTATGGTCCATTGAGCATTTGCACACAAATGTGCGTCCAGACACATACACAGACACACGCACGAACGCACGCACGCATGTACACACACACACACACACACACACACACACACACACACACACACACACACACACACACACACACACACACACACATACACACACACACACACGCGCGTACACACACACACACACACACACAAACTGACCACTCTCATTTCCAGCTCAGCGGCGGTAATGCATTAATATTTAAACATGCAATATATTCTGCCCCCTCTGCCCGTAAATACATTGTACACATATACACACACTGACTGCAAAACGGCAAACTTTATGGTGCTGCAGCCAGCTAGTGACAGAGAGCAGAGAGAGGGGTGCCCACTGACAGGGCTGTACTGGACCGCAGTAAGTAAGTAAGTAAGTAAGTAAGTAAGTAAGTAAGTAAGTAAGTAAGTAAGTAAGTAAGTAAGTAAGTAAGTAAGTAAGTAAGTATGCCCTTTATTATCCCACAATGGGGAAATTCATTTGTTGCAGCAGTAACATACATACAGATGTGCAAAAAGCAAACGGCACACATACAGACATGGGACCAGGAGGATTAAAAAATATATAAAATAGATAAAAATAGAGATGTTATAGAAAAAGGAGATATTTCTGTTAAAAACAACAAGTACATTAGTAAAAAGTGCATTGGTAAAAAAGTGCATTAGCAGCATCATAAAAGGAGGAGGGGGGCTAGGGAACAATAAATATTAGGATTTATGGGGAAGAGATTCTTAATCAGGAGGTGCCAAAGACCTGTTAGCAGAACCTTATGCCAGCCAGGGAGAGACAGGAAACGGCCCTCAGCTTATTATGCTAATATTTAGTTAGAATACCACATTTAAATTAATTCTATTTCAATTTTTCAATCCAAAGGTGATTTATATATTCCTACTATTCACACCCCTCTTCTCACACTCTCTTCACATACCCATTTTACCTGGGCCTCTTGTCAGTTGAATTGTCGATTAATTGCGATGAATGGTTTTTAATCGATTAAAGCATTCATCGATTAAAGTCGATTAATCGATTAATCGTTTGCATCCCTAGTGGGAAAGAGATTCTTAATCACGAGGTGCCAAAGACCTGTTAGCAGAACCCAGCCAGGGAGAGACAGGAAAGGAAACGGCCTTCAGCTTATGCTAATTACGCTCTCATTCCATCTAGTGTCGAACTCTCGGAAGAGTGTTGCATATTCTTTTTTTCTTTTTTTTTCTTCCCCGGTAATAGCTTTATTATTATTAATTAATAACTTAATTTCATTGTGATTCTTTTTTTTCTTTTTTTTAAATTTTCAACCAGACTATCAATTACGGACCACTGCCTTCAGCTGAACTTATTGCACGTAATAATATATATATACAGTATTATAATTTTTTTTTTAAAGAGCGACGAGTCAGGGCCTTGGAGGGGGGGAGAGAGAGAGAGAGAGAGAGAGAGAGAGGACGCCAGGAGAGTGCATGGACATTATTTCAGTTCCCTGCCTCTGGCGGTGGCATATTGAGGGGAGAGAGGTGAGCTGACAAGACACCTGCCCCCCAAACCTCCTCCTACCCCCCTCCCCACAGCTGCCCCATGTCACCCCCCCCCCTTCCCCCTGTAGGTACTACTGCCCACCCCCCCCCCCCCCCCACCCCCCATTTCCCCTGTAGGTACTACCCTCCTGGCTGCCAGTGGACTGTCTCCATTGCCGAGCTAATGAAGCGTCTTCTGAACATATGAGCGTGCGTGACCTGCAGCCGGGGAGGGGAGAGGAAGCAGGAACAGATGCCGATATTGTCTCCTCTCCTCTCTCCTTTTGGAGGACTGCAGGGGCCATATGGGCCTTAAAGAGATGCGCTTTGGAGCTGGATTTAGGCCAAGGCTGCGACTGCGGCGGAGGTAGCCTACCGTAGCGATAGCGGCGGCAGTGGCGG
Organism: Engraulis encrasicolus; assembly: GCF_034702125.1. NCBI lineage: Eukaryota > Metazoa > Chordata > Actinopteri > Clupeiformes > Engraulidae > Engraulis > Engraulis encrasicolus. The sequence continues at coordinate 3,027,737 of NC_085870.1, forward strand.
TTAGCTTCCTGCTTCGGGCATCTGTTTAGCTGCGTCAAGTTTGGGGAGTGAAGTAAAGAGGGCGTTGAGATTGATTGGCCTCGATCACATCCGCAGCAGCAGACTAGACTCACTAGAGCCAGTGAAAGTGCTCAATGCCGATGCCATTCGGTGTCTTTTCTTTCCCCAGTGATGGTCTTTTACGGCATCTACTCTGCAGTCTGCTCTGTTTTTGTCTCTATCTTTATCTTATATTCTGTTTACATGTTCAATGTTAAATGCTGAATGTTAAAGACAGGACAGGTAACAATAAGTGATCAATAATAAATACAGTACACATTCAACATTTAACATTGAACATGTTCACTGTTTCAAGACAAATTACGCTTGAAAATAGAACACAGAGGGAGGATCTTATTACTGAATGCGAACATGTGGCACGTACCATACAAGAACATAGAACATAGAGACGAGACCGTACATCTGCACCAGGGTTCACGTTAGCCGGCTGTGGCCGGACATTGGCCGTTTTGCATCATGAATGACCGGCAAAATAAAATGTGACCGTCCAAAATGTCAGACAAAAAATGACTAAAATAAATCAGTAAATAATATTAGCTCATTTTAAACACTGAATGTTACACAAAACACCAGTGATATGAAACTGAACAAAGCCGAAAATAGTTATGAATAGCCTATGTAAATGAACGTGTAATAGTCTAAACAGCACGCAATAGTGTTGCTTGCGCTCTCGTCCCCCACGGCGTTCTCCAGTGGTTCTCCCCAATCAAGTTGCTTCCCTATCACTTGACTCACGCTGGCTGATGTCAAGGAACAATTCAGGGTTTTTTTGTATTTTAACAGTAAACACAAAGGGCATTGCGCTTGCAAAACCGTTTCATGCCCAGTTGCGTTGTCAAGCCTGGCCCAATGCGATGGCATGCGCAGCATCGAATCACTTTCACGTTTACCTCTGCTGAAAAATGGTGGTGGATCTCCAAGTAGGCTAGGCTACAGTCGAGGGTCAAATAAAACCTTTCAGAGAACGATATGCTCGTGAGAAGTGCCAGTAAAAGTGCATGCAGGGCTTTATAACTTTTTTCATCACCGGCCAAAATGGCTAGTGCACGTATCTCACACGCCCACATAGAGCGTCGTACGGAACGTGTCAATTCCCTTGAGAGCGCAGGAACGCAACGCAATACAGTTCAAATTTCAGTAGCGTGGTTACAGTTACTGCACATTGATGAGTGGAGGTGCAAAACGCACACCAGAAACAGAGGTGCTGGCAACCAGAAAATATAATTGCAGGAGGAGAGAAGTGCCGCACACTCACAAGTTAAATAAACAGTTTTTAATGTGACAACGTTTCGGCCTGTCGGCCTTCTTCAGGTCACGTGTGTGAAGAAGGCAGACAGGCCGAAACGTTGTCACATTAAAAACTGTTTATTTAACTTGTGAGTGTGCGGCACTTCTCTCCTCCTACAGTTACTGTACAACCATTACAGTCAGCACATCGTTACCCAATTTGAGTAGGGAAATCCTCTTCGGGTTTGCTGATAGAACACAATGTTATCAGTCGATAACTTGGCTAGATATGCCCATGCGCGCAGCACGTTGGCTGGCTGCTTTTTTTCTTTCAGTTCGTTCGAGCTCTCGGGTATGTGAAAGAGAGCGCGCGTTTGCTCCCTGTGCATACAAGCAGCTGGCTCTTTAACACCAGCCAACTGGCCCAATGCTAGTGAAATTTAAGTTTTGCTGGTAGAAAAGACCAATTTACTAGCCACTTTGACCCATTAGGGAGTGTGTGTTTGGCTATATGAGGGAAGGTCCGTTAGATATTCTAAATGTCCGGTATTCTGCAATGCAGCCGGCCACTTGGCCGGCCAGTAAAAATTCTAGCGTGAACACTGATCTGCACACACACACATGCCGGAGGTTAGGAAAAGCAGACTACCTAATAGAGATGCACCAGATCCAAGATGCGGTTCCGGATCCGGCAGGATAATGGGTTTTTCACAGGATCCGGGTCCGGCAGGATCTTAAGCAGTGGATCAGATATCCAGTAGGATCCTAAAAATCAGGATCTGGTGCATCTCTAGTTTTTACGTAGCTTAGGCTTTTCAGTCAGTCTTTCACAACCCCAATCGCTGCATGGAGTGAAAGCCCTTTGGAAGCGGCCATTGCAGGCAGTGTGACAGTAAGCCAATGAGTCTAAAAAATAGTTTGAGCCAACGTAATAAAAAGGGCCCACGTGTGCGAGTAGGCTATGTGTTTTCGTAGCCTTTCGTAGGATCCGGTATCCGGTTCCGGTTCCGGCAGGATCTTAGTGGATCCGATATTCGGCAGGATCCTAAAAATCAGGATCCGGTGCATCTCTACTATCTAACCATTAGGGGCAAAACATACCAAAGCCGAACGAAACGGTTGCGGAACGAATGTTCTGCTTAGTTTCGGCCGGTGTGTTTTTCTCTGCCTTGCACACTGACAGCGTCGGCGTGCGCGGCCAGTCCTGTTCAAAACCCCCTCACAGCCAAAGCTAGCGTGCTACTTTGCCATTCATTTGAATGAGACACCGCCGGTCGCCGGCGTGAAAAATACGCTCGAGTTCTATTTTCCAAATGCAGCGCGGCGCAGAGCCGGCTCCCGCGCCGCTGACGCCCGACTACCGCCGGTTGGTGTGTAAGGACAGATATGTTTCAATGTATTTTCACCGACGCCGGTAAAAAAAACGCGGCCGTTCCGCGACGCTTTACCGCCTTAGTGTGTAAGACCCCTTATGCATCCAACCAACCTCAACAGATTAGACTACATCTGCTGTGCTGACGTCCACCTGGGCCCAGAATAGCATGACATCATTTCACTTGGCAGAACTATCTCATCAGCAGAAAAACGTCTCGGATCGGATGTAAGTTTTATTTTAGCTCACTGCACTGCAATTGCAGTAGCCTACACTAACCCATCATTAGCAGCAAATAATGGGTCTCTCTCTCCTCCAAAATACCTACGAGATAACCTGCCTTTCTGAGGCAGTCTCCCGTGACAAGGAAGTGTGTGAGTGTGTGTGTGAGTGTGTGTGTGTGAGTGTGAGTGTGTGTGAGTGTGAGTGTGTGTGTGTGTGTGTGTGTGTGTGTGGTGTGTGTGTGTGTGTGGGGGGGGGGGGTCCTATCCTTTGTCCATTTGCCAATTGCCAGCTTACACAGGGAGTCACATCAGATTGGTGTAATTGTCACCGAGGGCCTGTTTGTATTTTGTAGTGTTTTCCTCCAACGCCCACTTGTACTTCTGACCTTCAGCTGACAAATTACTCCACTACCATGGCTATACACACACACACACACGCACGCACACACACACACACACACACACACACACACACACACACACACACACACACACACAAGGCAGACGGCACCCATGCACACCCACACACACGCACGCACGCACACACACACACACACACACACACGAGGCAGACGGCACCCATGCACACACACACACGCACGCACGCACACACACACACACACACACACACACACACACACACACACACACACACACACACACACACACACACACACACACACACACACACACACACAGGCCGGTCGGCCGGCACCACTAACAAACATCCATCTGCTCCTCTCCATCTTGCCAAACATTTGTCAAATACACTCCGAAGGCTGCTCCTGGCCTCCATGCTCACTGGGTATTACCATGCAGAGGCCACTCTACAGTAGGGTAAGACGGGGCCCCAAGCGAAAATTCAAAAGAATGAACATTCACAACAAATTGCCACTACTATAGTTTAAAGATACGCCTCTGGTACCAACCGTGCACAGCACAACACAGCACAGCACAGCACAGCACAGCACAGCACAGCACAGCACAGCACAGCACAGCACAGCACAGCACAGCACGTGTACCACAGCACAGTACAGCACAGTACAGCACAGCACAGTACAGCACAGCACAGTACAGCACAGCACAGCACAGCACAGCACAGCACAGCACAGCACAGCACCGCACCGCACCGCACCGCACAGCACAGCACAGCACACTACGTGTACCACAGCACAGCACAGTGCAGTGCAGTGGAATTAGCATATCACACAGCCCATTGGTGACAACACAGGGAACGTCTCTGACACATATACAAGGACACAAAACACAAGCGCACGAATGCAGACACACACACGCACACGCACACACACACACTAGCAGTCTCAGTAGGACCCAAGCCATGATTTAATAATGCCTCAGATGTTTGATGTTTGATCAGTGAGGAGGGAGGGCAGGTAGAGGATGTGGAGGAAGAGGAGGTGGAGGAGGTGGTGGTGGAGGAGGAGGTGGAGGAGGTACAGTACACAAAGTTCTATTCATAATAAAAACTGTATTCATAACATTATACTGTTGCTAGTAGATAGTAGGCTAACTAAACTTGTGGACACCCATGTCATGTAAAGATAATTACTGGTATGTTACATTGGTTTGAATTTCACTCATGAAGATTTTTTGATTAATGAATAATGGTCCAGGATCACTGTGAGCGGTAAAATGAATAATGGTCCGGGATCCCTGTGAGCAGTAACATAAACAATGGTCCTGGATCTCGGTGAGTAATAAATAAACTCTGGTCCTTGATCGCTTTGAGCAATAAAATAAACTTGTGGACACCCATGTTATGTAAAGATAATTACTGGTATGCTACATTGGTTTGAATTCCACTCATAAAGATGTTTTGATTAATCTTACCTCTGCTTTGAGAAAGTTAGGTGTTTCTGAAGCAGTCTTCAAAATGAGTCCCCTCTAATGCAGGGTCCTGCAGGCTCAAAATGGTCCCGATGGTAAAAGGAGAGGGAAATTTGAAATGTTCATGTCTCAGGCCAATGACATCATCAATCACAAATGATCCCTGATTGGTCCCCAGTAACATTGATCCTGGACCAACAACTTTGATGTTGATCCTGGATCAGTAAATACTGAGCAGATGGAACGTCTTCTGATTGGCTGAGCAGGTGTCCATTATACTCATGAACGGCCATCCGGGTACTTTGCTCGTAAATGTGCGTTACGCCCCTTATGGGTGATAACAAACCGAATGTCTCATCAACTTACATGCTACATCGGCTTGTCTAAATGAACCCAGTCCATGCTTCAGCCATGGCTGTTTGGCTGTTATTTGAATAGCCGGCAACACCTTTTGGCATGTTGCGCGTTAACAACGCTAGTCTACAGGTCCGTATCTTTAGTTTATTAAACCCCAACATCACCAATTGACTTGCATGGGTTGTTTTCCCCCATAAATGGGCGTAACGCACATGGAAAACGTCACGTCGTTCATGAGTATTCCCCGAGAACAGGACACCTATGGTGCTTCTTTTCCTAACTTTCTGGCAAGATGCCGTTACTAATTCTAAACTGAAGGTTTCTATGGCCAAGACCCGGTCGTTAATTCCATCACATTTGGTTGTCAAGCCAAAAACCCAGTCGTTAGTTCTATCGCATTTGGTCAAGTCGCCCCAATGTTCTACACGCGTCCTTACACGCCTCCAATAGAGGCTATGCGTTGGGCTGTTAGAACGCTCCGCCTCATCCATTATTTCACTTGATATCGGGACACCTCAACCTTATTCCTGACATAACACATAGAGTAAATACAACAGCCATGTAGAGAACCATAGAATTCTAAGCTGCTCAACTCAACTGAAGTCAATTCCATGCGTTAACCAGACACATTAAGTAATGAGGTGAAATCACCTGTGCTCCTCAAGAGGTCACAGTAAGAGTTATGGACAATGAGAAGTAGATTCCCCACTCAGGGCTGGTGTCGGTGCCCAACGGGTTCCGCCTGCCCGATCCGTTCCCTTTGCACACTGCACATGCGCAGTATGACGTATACGGACGAGAAATTGCCTGATCTGTTCCTTTAATTTTTTACTTTGTCGTTTTTAGTGTTTATTTTGCAGGAGGAAGTTTGCGTTTTAAACTGCCTGTTTTATAATAATACAGAACTGTCACAGAAACGCTAAATAAGGTCAGCAACTGGTCAGCTAACCAACTATCCATTCAGAACACAATATCATGTTATTTACAGCGACGAACGGCATTTGATGTGAAACAACGATATAAAGTAAAGGTATAACATAAATATATAACATCTCTCTTTGTGTTAATGTTCTGGCGACTGCAAAATAAACATTTAAAACGTGAAAGTCATAAAGGAACGGATCAGGCAGGCGGTACGCGTTGGGCACCTACAGCTGGACTGGCCATCTGGCATAGCTAGCATTTCCCGGTGGGCCCTGCACCCTCATGGGCCCCTATTTTCAGAAATGTCTTTTTTTTTTAAATTACATTTCTGAAAATAGAGGCCTAGGGTGCGGGGCCCACCGGCGAGTCAGTTCTGAGCCACTAATTATGAGAGGCCCCTGTAAGCCAAACGTGCCTGGGCCCTATTTCTCCCCCAGTCCAGCCCTGTCCCCACTTATAAAACAGGCATCACATGCTGTATCTTAATGAAGTTCACCATACAGATTCCCATGATAACTCATAAAATAATAATATAATAATATAATACTAATAATATATAATATAATATATAATACATTATTATTTAATAATGAAATACTTAATGTGGTTTATATGTATTGTAAAATTCAGCTACGGGTACTTGGTCCCTCAGGAGGGTTGAGTTAGGATGTGTCTAAGGACCTGCCGCTGATGGGGACTGCTTTTTCAAGACTGTTAATGTCCTACTTTAATGGTATTGCTTTTGCAATACTATTAAACTTTAATATTTCTAGCAGTGCCCAGGGCTCTCATACCATAATACTGTCTGAGCTGAAACATACTAAAATACCTGTGAGCTTGAATTGTGCTATACCAATAAATTTGCCTTGCTTCGTCTTGCCCTGTCTTGCTTGCCTTCCCTTGCTTGGACTGGCCTTAATGACTGCCCGGCATTCAAGTGTAAGGAGTTAGGGCGTCAGACTTGTACCCCTAAGGTTGCCGACGTCAGACTTGTAGCCCAAAGGTTGCCAGTTCGACTCCTGACCCGCCAGGTTGGTGGGGGGGCAATTTACCAGTGCTCTCCCCCTTCCATGGCTGAGGTACCCCGAGCATACCCTCTGCCGCGCGGCTCCCTAGGGGTGCCATTGGGGGCTGCCCCCTTGCACGGGTGAGGCATTAATGCATTAATGCAATGTGTGCATTGTGCACTTGTGTGCTGTGGAGTGCTGTGTCACAATGGCAATGGGAGTTGGAGTTTCCCAGGTGGGCTTTCACTTTCGCTTTCACTTTTTCATGTGACTTATCTTGTCTCGTCTGTATGTGGTGGTTATTCGCCGACGGTAAACACTTGGGTGTTCATGGTCACTGCCTGGGCAAAAGCCGACTGTTGACTCCGTCAAACAGTGTGGCGAAAGCTAAGAGGAATCCGTCTCCATGAAGGGTGGTCTGATCTTACTCTGCCATTTAAACTCATTGGAGTTCTGAATTTAAATTAAAACCCATATTGTGCTTTATTAGCATGACTGTTAGAATATAGAATCGCAAAAGCATACAAACTACAAAACAAAAGTGTGAATAGTGTTACCTTAACCAATCAGTAACAGACTTTGCGGGTGAGTTCTGCGTCACCACTCTCAACTGTTTGTTGATTGGCTAAACAGTGAGCAAACCGAGCTGGGAGGCTTTCGCCAGACTAGGTGCGGAGCCAAAATCTTTGGGTGGAGTAGGCTACATAGGATGGCGTCGCTAGGCTAACTGTGCCACTCTGCACAGATACAGGGCAGGCTTGTACAAAATTCCGAATGGAAAGAATTTCAATTCAAAGTAATGCCATAATACGAACACTAGGTGGTGGTGTTCTATGTACTTTCAATGGGTGGTGTAGATTAAATTTAAAGAAATTGAATTTAAAGAAATTTTACACTCTGCACAGATACAGGGCCAGGCTGGCAAAGTATGGCATCAATCCCCACCCCTCCCCTGCCAGCCTGCCCCAATGCACCAGCTTTGAACATTTGATTTTCTCCAAGTTCTACAAAGAGACGTAGAGGTAGAGCTGTATTCAGTACAGTACTGCAAGCACACACACACACACACACATACACACATACATACACACGCATGCACGCACGTACGCACACACACACACACACACATATACATACACACGCACGCACGCATGTAAGCACATACACACACACACACACACACACGCACACACATGCACAAACACACGCACACGCACATGCACAAACACACACACACGCACACACACACTCCCAGACAGACACGCACGCACGCACACACAGCACGCAAACACAGCACGCACACACAAACGCACACACACACACACACACGCACCCATATCCATATCCACTGTCCCTTCATTTCTGTACGCGTATATGACACACCAACCAGCTATCATCCAGCTTTTCATTTCACTTTTTTACATTTTCTTTTCTCTCTCTCTCTCTCTCTCTGCGAGAATGGTGGTGGCAGCCCGAGTCAGAGTCTGAACATAACATGGCATGCTGAAGCGTCAAGGCAAATGAAATGAAAGCAAGCCTACTGTAAGCCTAATCGCCGGCTGGAGAGCTGGAAGCAGGCTGGCAGACTGGCTCATAATGAGGCTCGTGACCCCCCCCCCCCCCCACACACACACACACACACACCCACACACACGCACTTACACACACACACACACACGCACTTACACACACACACACACACTCTCACACACACAAACACACTCACGCACGCACGCACGCACGCACGCACACACAAACGCTCCCACCGCACTGTCTGTCAGCTAGCAGGAAGCAGGAAGCAGGCGGGGAGGAAGTAAGCTGCTGACTCCACACTCCTCTCTCTCTCCTCCGTCTCTCATCTCTCCTCCCTCTCACTCTCCTCCGTCTCTCATCTCTCCTCCCTCTCTGCATCCTCCCCTCCTCCCTCTACTCCCCTCTCTCCCTCTTCCTTCTCTCCCCTCTCACTCCTCTGTCTCTCTCCTACGTCTCTCATCTCTCCTCCCCCCTCCTCTCTTCTCATCTTCTCCTACCTCTACGCCCTCCTTTCCTCTTATCTCCCTCCTCTTCTCCCTCCTCCTTTCTCCACTCACCTTCCTCCCTCCCCTCTATTCCCACCGTTCCCTCCTCCTCCCTCCTCCCTCTCCTCCCTCTCCTCTCCTCTCCCCTCTTCCCTCCTCTCCTCTCTTCCCTCCTCTCCTCTTCTCTCCTCTCCTCTCTTCCCTCGTCTCCTCTCCTCTCCCTCCTGCTCCCACTCCTCTCTCCTCCGTCTCTCATCTCTCCTCCCTCTACTCCCCTCTCTCCCCTCGCTCCCCTCGCTCCCCTCACCTCTCCCTCTTCCTTCTCTCAGCTCCTCTCTTCTCCTACCTCCCTCCCCTCTACTCCCACCGTTCCCTCCTCTCTCTCCTCCCTCCACCCTCTCCTCTCCTCTCCTCTCTCCCCCTCTCCCTCCTCCACCCTACTCCCTCCTCTCCTCTCCCCTCTCTCCCTCCTGCTCCCTCCTCCTCTCCTCTCCTCTCCTCTCCTCTCCTCTCCTCTCCTCTCCTCTCCTCTCTTCTCCTCTCTCCCCCTCTCCCTCCTCCACCCTACTCCCTCCTCTCCTCTCCCCTCTCTCCCTCCTCCTCTCCTCTCCTCTCGAAAGTGGGAGGGCACGAGGGCCATGGCCCTCATGAAATTCCTGCCCTGGAGGCGGCCATACTGAATATGGGGCAGCTGTCCAAGGCCAAGGCCAGCGCTGTCTATCAGTACTGTAGCCTTCATTTGCCAACACCGATGACGGAATAAGATGTGGAAGCTTTTCAATGCCGTGTGTCTATTTCCCCCATTTTAAAGGTGCACTGTGTAAGATGAAGGTCAGAGTAGGCATTGCAACTGTGCTGCTCATTGAAACTGTGCCGCCTGTTGCCAAATTGTATCTTTTCATTAATATTTACTAAATAATTAACTAATATATTTACTAGTATGACCAAAGTACCTTTAGCTTTACACTTAAAAATAGCGTTCATATATAAATAAATACCACCACTAGAATATAATACAACACAGATGAATCCTGTAGAAGCAGTGGGAGACTCATGGGGGAGGGCGGCCATATTGAATATGGGGCAGCAGTCCAAGGCCAAGGCCAGCGCTATCTAGCAGTACTGTAGCCTACAATTTGTAACACAATAAGAATATGCCGTGCAAGCTTTTCAATGCCGTGTGTCTATTTACCCGTTTTAAAGGATCATTAAAATGCGATTACTGAGTTTCATTGGCATCCCATACATACACCATGCAAGTTGTCACCTGCAGGTCATCTGTTGAATGATGTAGCCTAAACTACTGTGTGATATTCATATTTATAAGATAAACTACTGTAATAGTGTGATAGTCATATTTATAAGATAAACTACTGTAATGGTGTGATAGTCATATTTATAAGATAAACTACTGTAATGGTGTGATAGTCATATTTATAAGATAAACTACTGCAATGGTGTGATAGTCATATTTATAAGATAAACTACTGCAATGGTGTGATAGTCATATTTATAAGATAAACTACTGCAATGGTGTGATAGTCATATTTATAAGATAAACTACTGCAATGGTGTGATAGTCATATTTATAAGATAAACTACTGCAATGGTGTGATAGTCATATTTATAAGATTAACTACTGTAATGGTGTGATAGTCATATTTATAAGATAAACTACTGTAATGGTGTGATAGTCATATTTATAAGATAAACTACTGTAATGGTGTGATAGTCATATTTATAAGATAAACTACTGTAATGGTGTGATAGTCATATTTATAAGATAAACTACTGTAATGGTGTGATAGTCATACTTATAAGATAAACTACTGTAATGGTGTGATAGTCATATTTATAAGATAAACTACTGCAATGGTGTGATAGTCATATTTATAAGATAAACTACTGCAATGGTGTGATAGTCATATTTATAAGATAAACTACTGCAATGGTGTGATAGTCATATTTATAAGATAAACTACTGCAATGGTGTGATAGTCATATTTATAAGATAAACTACTGTAATGGTGTGATAGTCATATTTATAAGATAAACTACTGTAATGGTGTGATAGTCATATTTATAAGATAAACTACTGTAATGGTGTGATAGTCATATTTATAAGATAAACTACTGTAATGGTGTGATAGTCATATTTATAAGATAAACTACTGTAATGGTGTGATAGTCATATTTATAAAATAAACTACTGTAATGGTGTGATTGTCATATTTATAAGATAAACTACTGCAATGGTGTGATAGTCATATTTATAAGATAAACTACTGTAATGGTGT
>NC_085870.1:3054070-3056570 GCF_034702125.1 Engraulis encrasicolus
GAAGGCGGTGGGGAGGAGGTGGGAGGTTAGAGGAGGTGGGAGGTGGTGAGGGGGTGAGGTCTTTTAAAAACACTACACAACGTGCCGGATCAGTCGGCTCAGGGCAATGGAGGGATGGAGAAGGTGGGAGTCGGAGGCGGCAGGAGGGTGGAGGAGGTGGTCAGGGGGTGGGGTCTTTTAAAAACACTGGACGACGTGCCGGATCAGTCGGATCAGGGCAATGGAGGACACGCATACAGAACTACTCTGGAGAGAAGACGGAGAGGAGGCGGGATAGAGGGAAAGAAAGAAATGTAGAGAGAGAGAGAGATAGGGAGCCGGGAAAGAGAGAAAAAGGGAGAGAAATTAAGTGCTGGAGAGAGAGAGAGAGAGAGAGAGAGAGAGAGAGAAACATGAAAGACCTGGCAAGAAGAATGGAAGGTCAACTACAAGACAGTGAACACATGTGACTGCAGCAGCAATCATATGCTGAATTTAACCCCCAACACCAGTCGCCCCCACAACCCATCTCCCTCCAGACCCCCTTATGCCGACCCCTCCCATCCCCCCCCACAACCCATCTCCCTCCAGACCCCCTTATGCCAAACCCCCCCCACATCCTACTCCTTCAGAAGTGGAGCTACTCCAGGTCCACCATCTATCGCTCATCAAACGATTCTGGCTGGCTGGCTGTGCGGATGAAAAGGACCCACTAGTTTGACCCCCTCTCGGTACTTACGTGGTACATCATATGGTAATCAAACATTTCAAACAAGCGATTTAAGGTTAGGGTTAGGTTTAGGGTTAAGGTTAGGGTTAGGTTCAGGGTTTTGGTCGTATGACGTAAGCGGTAAGTACCGAAAGGGCTTCGAATTAGTGAGTCCCCGAATGAAACCCACCTCAGCCCCATGATCTCACACTAACCCCGCCCCACTCCAACCCCACCTCAACCCCATCTCACACTAACCATACCCCACTCTCAAGCACATCAGCCACATCTCACACTAACCCCACCCCACTCCCAATCCCACAGGGGCAAAACTACCCCCCCCCACTCCCCTCCCACCTCAACCCCATCTCACACTAACCCCACCCCACTCCCACTCACCTCAGCCCCATGATCTCACACTAACCCCGCCCCCCACTCCCCCTCCCACAGGGGCAAAACTACCCCAAGCCTGCCCCCTTTACCATCCATCACTAATAATCAAACTATTCTGACTAGCTGACTGGCTGGCCGGGTGTGAACTGAGTGAGTGAATAAGTCCCACCTCCAGTTATTTCCATGGGAAATACTAGGCTAGTGAATTCAGCCAAAATTGAACGAATTTTTCAGCTTCAAAGATGGAGTCTTTTCCGCCGACAGTTTACTCAGCCAATTACGTGCCACGTTATTGTTATTGTCTGACTTACGGTTAATCAGAAAGCTATATGGAAGATGGGCATTGGATGCATGGAGGTGCCCAACCACAGACCTGTAAAGGTTGCGCACCCACCAATCATCATGACCGAACTGGAGTGAAGTGGATGTCGGAAATGCGAAAATGGTGACTTGCTAATCAGCGAAGCTAACCAGCCAAATCCTGCCCCCCTGAATCAAACCATCCTGACTCCCTGGCTGGTTAGGTGTGAACTGACTCGCTGTTACCGTTACGCAATCTCGACTCGCACCCACAATGTGTTTTTATGAGTGAGGTTCAAATGTAAATAATTTATGAAAAGCCATCAGCAGGTCCACAGGGACGAGGGTTTAATATGCTAATGCTTCATTAGCCCGTCGCCTCCCAATCCCCTGTTCTCCTCTCCGACACTAGGCTCATTAAGAGCTACTCTCTCTTTTTTTTTAAACTTTCTCTCCCCCTCTCTCCCTCCCTCCCTCTCTCCCTACACATACACAAACATACACACACACACACACACACACACATGCAAACACACACACACACACACACAAGCAAACACACACACACACACACACACGTGCATGCACGCACGTGCATGCGTGCGCGCACACACACACACACACACACCACACATACAAACACACACACACACACACACACACACACACACACACACACACACACACACACACACACACACACACACACACACACACACACACACCACCAACCCTGGCAGGCATGGTCTGGTCTGCTCCCACCACCATGGGGATTAGAGAGGTAATTTGCGCTGGAATGATTGTGTGTCATTGGAGAAGTATTGACCTCCTAGTGAAAAATAATGCGGCATTAATAATGGAGGCGAGGGGAGTGGATTTGTCTAAGGCCACCCATTAGTCCTCTCTGCAGTCGTTTCAACACTATTATTTATTTAGGCCTTAAGGCCATCCTGATCAGGGAGGGCCTATCAATCTTGAGTGTGTTGGGGGAGTGTGTGTGTGTGTGTGTAGTCTGTGTGTGTGTGTGTGTGTGTGTGTGTGTGTGTGTGTGTGTGTGTGTGTGTGTGTGTTGTAGTGTGTGTGTGTGTGTGTTGTGTGTGTGTGTGTGTGTGTGTGTGT